>NC_057801.1:616669911-616969911 GCF_018294505.1 Triticum aestivum
GCTGGGCCGGCTGGTGGGCTGCACGGGTGAGGCCAGGTAGGCTTCACTCCTTTTATTTTTTTCTCTCTGTTTTGTTTTAACTCTGTTTTCTATTTTGCAGGTTTGTTTTGAATTTGGTTTTGAAACAAATTCAATTTATTTTGCTTCTGACAGTATTTTTAGGAGCTAAAAGAATTAAAACAATGCTCCACAAAATATTTCAGAATTATTGGACCTATATATATTTAACAGTAGATATAAGTCCAATTCAAATAGCTATGATTTAAATTCAAAGTCCCAAAAATAAATCCTTAAAAATGTTCAATATTTTGGTTGGGACCAGAACCCTTACCAAAAATTATCAAACATTTAAGAAGAGCCATTTGGAGCAATGAATAAGATTTCTAGGGTTTTTGCCCCTCTTTTATTTAGGGTTTTGAGGCTTCCAATATTCCTCAATTTAAGTTTCAAAAATATAGACATGATGCACACATGAAGCTAGGCTAGAGCAATGCCAGAAGCTAGGGATGTGACAACTCACCCCCACTAAACAAGAATCTCGTCTCGAGATTCAAGCGTAGGGTAGGATGAAGGGGAAACGCAAACTAGTACAATTTTCACGATCCAGGGTGTACTTCAAATGAACGTTGCTTGAACACCATCTTTGTCTTGTCGTCTTGCTCTGAGAACTCCTGCCAACATGACATGGAGGGAAGAAGGAGACTCTAGAAGGGTCGATCTTCTCGAAGATCGAACAACTCACGGAATGAGACATAGGACCATCTCTCGGGTTGAGACACGAGATACACATCAAGAGGGGTGGAAAGAAACGGATGACGAAGGTTCACTAGGTAGACAACAATTTCACGCTTAAGAGTGTGGTAATCGGTTGTCAACGTAGCGAGGAGTTGAGTTGCCATGATACCATAACGATACACCTTAGGGAAGGTGACTCGTAGAGATATCCCCTTAAGTGGCAAAAAGAATTACTTTTGATTCAGAGATCATTGAAACTCTTTAAACCAGCCTAAGGTAATTCTCGAGCGATCGTTTGAAGGGGGTCGGTAGAATGGCATACTCGGACTTGGATGATGTGGATTACCTTGTTGAAGACAACGCAATGGATGAATTTACTTATCACCGGAAATGGAAGGGACCCATGGTAGAATGGCACATTGGCGGTGCAAGCTGGGAACAAAATGCAAATGCTGGGAATGATTCTAGTAACTGGGAAAGAAACCAACACTAGAGAGTTAATTCACTGTTTGAATAGGTCATAGCATTGTCGAGGGAACTGAGGGCAAACCCAGTTAGTGCCGATGATAACACGTAGCGCTTGTGCGTGCTCTCAAGAACTTGAGCAATTCCATATCCATCAAGGTTTTACCAACATCCGTGTCAAGGGTCCGGTAACACAACTTACTACCATGATGGTTAAAGATGGATGATGCAGATGCGAAGGAGGATAACACTTTCTCAGATTTCACCTTAGCGAGGCCAAGCAAATAAAATCTGGATGATCGACCGAGAGACATTTAGCACTCCGCTTCTAATGTTCTCCTTGATGTGCTAGTATAACCCATTCATAGATATGGTTTGATATCTAAAACATCAAGTAAAAGGTCGGACTTAGGGAACACAAAAATCCATAGGGGCAACTAGGGAGTAAATCCTACGAAATCCCTAGGGGGGGGGGGTGGCCAACTTCCTCAAACAAGATACTATAATAATAGGTCTACCGGATGGGTGTGTTGGCCACGACATCCACCTTACCCGTTATCGAGAGACCAATATTATAGTTCTTAGGGAAATGTTCCAACCATCATATCTGCCTGAGATTCAGCTCTGGTTGGTGTTAGGATATTCCAGGCTCATCGAGTCTTAGGAAGAAAAATGAAAGTTTGCAACACAAATCGACGAGATGACGTTGCGGGATTCTCGGGAGATGAACTACGACAGCAAGCTCCAAAACATGAGCTGGTTCTGCTACAAACATGTGAACACGTTGTCCCAGACAAGCATGACCACGTGGTAGTCTTACAATAAAACACTACCGAGTTCTGGTTGGGAACCATCACCGTGGATAACAAAGTCCTTGCATAAGTCATATGATTAGCTCTTATGAAGGAACTTCTTCCCCTTGAACAAATCAATCAGTGGCTTGGTGTGCTCGGGACACATATGGAATGAAGGTTGCAAGTCTCCAAACCACAGAATACTTCGCACGTGTGCATGACTAATTTGGAATGATTCCAGGAAAACAAAACAATCTTCCTCTAATTCATGGCGGCAACTTGCATCATATGCACATGAATTAGGGAAAATCACTACTTTCATTCAAACATATGCTTCATGAACGAAACACGAAGAAATGCTTACACAAGTTTCCAACACTAGGTTGATGTTCAACATGATTCATGGGGGGAGACAAAATGCTACTGATGGGCTCAACAGCAACTCATCGGAATTTCCATATCACTGGACTTCCACCATCATGTGAACACGGTGATAGTATTGGTCAGACCAAAGATGTAATGGTGTATGCTCGAGGGATCAACCACGAGTAGGACAACATTACGAGCATCGTTGGTACTGATTTGATTTGACGATAGCCCACACTCAAATCAAGGGATTGATAAGACAATAGGTCCAGCAACTGATCACAGGGACCAATCGATGAAGATATCATCTTTCTTCAACACACACTACACAAGAATATCCCTTTGGAACGAACTAAGTCAGACAAGTCTTTATCTTCCAACTCTCCAAGTTGTTGTCCAGCTTAACCAACTAGCTCAGGGATATCTAACACTGATTCTTGGAAAGAAGGTGGTTCATAAGAAACCAACTTGATCACGAACTCAACATAGCGGTCAGGTGACAACCCGGTAACACCTCCAAGAAGATATTTGGAAAGTCACGAACCACCGGTATGTTACTAAGCTCGAGAACAATCTTGCTTTTGAGGGCAAGACGATATGATCAAATGAGTGAGGACTTGAAAAGATCCTAACTCATCAATCGAAGGGTGCACCGAAATAAGGACTAGGTAGCACGATCAGTCTTAGAAGGATGATTCGAAAACCAACATACTAAGAATGAAATTATTATCCTTTAACTACCAAGCAACAGAGTTGCTAGCAGTATTGATTTCACACATCACAATTCATTTGTCGGTATTCCGGTTGCATCAACACGAGGGCCGAGGAATGAACAGTGATGGCAAGAAGTATCACTGTACCAAGAGTTCATGGGATGGTGTGCAATTCCTATAACAATCTTGATATAAAATATGTAATACTCCAAGGTAGAACAGAACGAAAGCTAGATTAGCAATTTGATCTGCGGAGCACAACTTCTCTGACCCAATCCTGGATATGGAAGAGGTACTGGAGTTTGTTTCTCCTAGTCATTCTGCGATAGAATGGCTTGACGGACCACAAGAGTAATAGGCATCGATAAACGAACGCACGCATACTCTTGGCTATCAATTGATAGACGAGGGTCAGAATGCAACTAAAGAGAGACAACTCAAGGAACATATGATTTTCTGAGTTGTGGATGCATGGTTTAGCATGTCGAATGAATTCCACATGTTTCTTCCGGATAACCCATGCAGAAAAGTAGAACTGGCAGAGTCACAATATATAACGGAGAACTCATCAAGAATAATCCTGTTGTGATATTTCAGTTCAACGAGGAACTTCTGCCATAAGTAGTTCATGGTATTTGGAAGAAGAAGATACCACGGACTTCAAGGACTATCGCAAAGGTTACTAATATCCTAAAGGCACTAGCAATTACTATCAACATGAAGTAGGTAGAGTGAATCTCGGGTTCAGAACCCAGGAGTAGAATACCTACTACTAAGTAGCATCACGGGATGCTTCCGAGAATAAAGGCCAGAATCATCACACTGGGAACACAATCATGGCTAAATTACTAGATGATCCCCTAAGACACCCAGGGTCATAATAATATCTCCAACATATACGCCGAGGTAACAAAGTACCTCAACTCACCGATTAGTGTGGTTAATCTGGCCCAAAGGAACATCGGAACGGAAGGAAGGGATTTTGCAAATGCTTCAGACTATCTAGAAACCTGGGATGACTCGGACAGCATAACGGCTGTAAATGCTCAGAAAAGACTTGAGGCATTCACAAAAATGGTGGCATAACCACTCAGAAGCACAATATCAAGGTTTCGAGATCAACAATTTAACATACGGAAGTAATAGGAACTGAAACGAGGCTTAAGTCCAACAATTCTATAGGTCTACGGATTGGTAACACGTGATCCTAATAGAAAGAAGAGATAGCCTAGTTCTTAATCCCCGCAGGAAAGATAAGATGACTCAGATCAGAAGGGCATGAGGTATAAGGAGTAAAAAGAGCCTTACGTTCCATCCCACAATCAATTCCCTTATATAACTAAAGAATTTCTAGACTCAACTTCGACCAGTTTGGCTTGGTAATCCTACAGGCAGTCAAGCTCTGATACCAACGCTGTCAGGACCCCGACTCGATGCCACATCGATCTAGCATGTAACACCTCATATCACTTTGCGGCCTCACGCACGGTATTCCCACGGGTGTCGCCTTACCTTTGCCCGGGACCGTTTGCGCCTTTTGGCACACGTATATGACAGTGTCGCTAGCATCCTTATGATAAGGAGCCCGGGCTGACATGGCTAGTCGTAAACCCAAAGTGGCACAAACTTACAGGGACAGGCATCCATGACCCAGCATCGAACGTGTTGGTCATCAGCGAGTGAATCCAGGCTGTAGCACTGGGCTAGCAGGACTCCGGTGAACCGGGCTGTAGCAGGCTAACAGGACTCCGGTATTCATCGCGTGACATTTCCCCGAAGGGACAGACACAGGAACGAAGAAGGACACATGCCGGCCAGCCTAAGTGTTCCGGAGCAGTAGCAAGCTGCCATGGCTCAGTGGAAACACTAGGAGACATTTCCCGGTAAGAGAGGCTACTAAAGATAAACAACTAGATGGTCAGATCCCACACATACCAAGCATTTCAATAACATACACACAATATGCTCGATATGTGCAATACAACATGGCATCACAAAATGACTCTACGACTCAAGTAGTTTATTAAATAGGCTCCGAGGAGCGAGATATTGCAAACATGGGTCTCATGACCCAACACTCAAAGCATACAAGTCAAAGCACAAGCGGAAGCTATCATGTCTGAGTACAGACAACTATAAATGAAAAAGGCTGAGAAGCCTGACTATCTATCAGATCCTGCCGAGGGCACAAGATCGTAGCTGAGGTATCAAGCTAAACGTCGAAGTCCACGTGAAACTACTAGCGAGACCGAAGTCTCTCTGCAAAAACATAAAATAGGCAAATGTGAGTACAAATGTACCCAGCAAGACTTACATCAGAACTATCTACATATGCATCATTATCAACAAAGGGATGGTGGGGTTTAACTGCAGCAAGCTAGCTTTGACTCGGTGGCTATCCTAAACTACGACTGCAATGTAACTGTTTGAGGTGGCGCACACGAGTCCACATAATCACCATAGCAATACACCACTATGGATCCGCTCTCGTCCCCCTACGAGAACGCCATCCATAGCACTCACGCTTATCTTGCGTATTTTAGAGTATCCACTTTCACTTGTCTATGAACTGATATAAGCAACCCAGAAGTCCTTTTCCGCGGACACGGCTATTCGAATAGATTAGGTTAACCCTGCAGGGGTGTACTTCTTCACACACGCTCTCACCACTTACCGCCGTTTACACGACATGTACTCGGCAACCTTCAAGCGGAAGCCCAACGTGGGTGTCGGCCACGGCATGCCTAAACACTCAAGCCTCTAGTCCAGGTTTATCGCCTATTCGGGTTCCATCCATGAGGAGATCCGGCCGGAGTTTCGCTCACAGCCCCAAACGATGTGTACAGGGTTCCGTGACACCAAACGGGTGCCCGGTTTACCCGGCCACGTGCCTACCGCATCACAGCCCACCCCTACGGTCAGCGCTGTCCACGGCCTCCAGCATACTACAAACACCAGAAACTACTTGCAACTCCTGGACAGAGGACAAGGGTGATTAAGAAGCCGAGAGGGTCCATTGCTTTCGGGCCCAATGCGTGGTAGTAGCTGAATCATGGATCACAAACATAGAACTCAGTTCCTGAGGACGGCTGCAATGAGACAACCCACCATGTACTCCTACATGGCCTCTCACCGCTACCTTTACCAAAACGTGTTCACACACTTAGCTCACACACAGTAGGACATGTTCACACACCTCTGATTCATCCCCGATGAATCAGACCTGACTCAACTCTAAGCAGTAGCAGGCATGACAAACAAATATGAATGAGTAGGCACAACAGGGCTCAAACAACTCCTACTCATGCTAGTGGGTTTCATCTATTTACTGTGGCAATGACAGGTCATGCAAAGGATAAAGGGGTTCAGCTACCGCAGCAAGTAACACAAAATTTGGTGTTGTCCTAATGCATTAAAAGAGAGCAGGAGCGAGAGAGTAGGATTGTATCGGAATGAACAAGGGGGTTTTGCTTGCCTGGCACTTCTGAACATAACATTGAGTCTTCATCAGTGTCAACGATCACATCATCGGTATCACGTCTATCGAGAGGGGACAAATACCGGCAACACAGAAGGGAACACAATCAATGCAATGCACAATATGATGCATGATCATGACATGGCAAAATGAATGTGTTTTGGGCTAATGCAACTAAAACCAGATTAAATGAAGTTGGTTTGAATCCAAGATTCAAATTCAAACTCCATATGTGGATATTCAAATGCCATTTAATTGATTTGTGCTAAACAGCAGCTATAAGTTGTTCTAACATGCATGAAAATGGTACATATGGATTCCTTGAATTTTTCTGATAATTTTTCATATATAATTTATTTAATTTGGAGTTACGGTTAATTTTCTATGATTTATTGAAGTTTAGGGCATTTTCTGGAATTTCCTGAATATTTCGAATTAAAATAATTCCAGAAAATGAATTTACTGCGTCAGCACTATGTCAGCATGACGTAAGCGAGTCAACGGGCAGCCCAGGTCAAACTGACCAGTGGGTCCTCCGTGTCAGTGACTAACCTAACTAATTGGGTTAGTTAGCGTTTTAACTTAAACTAACCTAGATTAATTAGGCGGGCTGGTCCCGCATGTCAGTGACACAGGGGGAGGTCAAACCCCGGTCAAATGGCCCAAACAGGCCGGCGGCTTAACGCCGGCGGCAACAGGCACGGCGGAGGGCTTCGGGATCGCTCCTCCGGCGACCATTCGGGCGGCGGAGAGGCTCTACGGGTAGCTGGGAGGGCGCCGCGTCTTCCTGTGGAGTCGGTTGGGGTCGGGGCGGCCGGAATCGGCGCCGGCGTCGACCTAGGTGGCCGCCGGAGTTCGGCCAAGGTCGAACGCGGCACTGCGGTGCACTAGAGGGGAAACGGAAAGGCTCTGTGGGCTCCTGGGAGGGCGGCGAACTCGGTAACGTGCTCGGGCGCTAGCTGGGGTGACCCTGGCCACGGCAGCGCCATGGCCGGCGGCGAGGAGCAATCGGCTCCGGTGAGAAGGCGGCTGGAGTGCGGGAACGAGCGCGGGGAGAAGGGGAAATGGAAGAGGAGCTCACAGCGAGGTCGATGAGCAGCTCGGTGGTCTCGGGGAGGCGGCGGAGGCGGCGAATTGACCGCGGCGAACTTCGGTGGCCGGCGACGGAAACGGCGATGGTGGTGGCGTTGCAGCACGTCCGGGAGGTCCGTAGCTCAACGAGGAGGTGGAGGGGGTTGTGGCGGAGCTCGGAAGCGGGTCGGGGAGGCGAGGGGAGGCCAGTAGCTACGGTGATGCCCGTCGGCGGCGGCGGTGGTTCTCGGGTGAGAGGGAGAGAGAGCAGGGGGAGAAGAGGAGGGCGAGGGAGAGTGAGAGCGGTGCGGGGCAGCTGCGTGGCTTCGTCCGGGGCATCGAGGGAGTCCGGGGAAGCAGGAGGTGGCCAGCAGGGGGGGAGGTGGCGCGCGCGCGTGCCGGCGAGCGTCGGGCACACGCCCTCGTCCTTCTGTCCGAGGAGGAAGACGACAGGGAAGGCGCGGGTGGGCTGGGCCGGCCAGGGGGGGAGCTGGGCCGGCTGGTGGGCTGCACGGGTGAGGCCAGGTAGGCTTCACTCCTTTTATTTTTTTCTCTCTGTTTTGTTTTAACTCTGTTTTCTATTTTGCAGGTTTGTTTTGAATTTGGTTTTGAAACCAATTCAATTTATTTTGCTTCTGACAATATTTTTAGGAGCTAAAAGAATTAAAACAATGCTCCACAAAATATTTCAGAATTATTGGACCTATATTTATTTAACAGTAGATATAAGTCCAATTCAAATAGCTATGATTTAAATTCAAAGTCCCAAAAATAAATCCTTAAAAATGTTCAATATTTTGGTTGGGACCAGAACCCTTACCAAAAATTATCAAACATTTTAAGAAGAGCCATTTGGAGCAATGAATAAGATTTCTAGGGTTTTTGCCCCTCTTTTATTTAGGGTTTTGAGGCTTCCAATATTCCTCAATTTAAGTTTCAAAAATATAGACATGATGCACACATGAAGCTAGGCTAGAGCAATGCCAGAAGCTAGGGATGTGACATTGGGGCTCTTGTATAATGTGGGAAAGATCACTTATATCTGGGTGGGTGGGTAGATTTAGGTCCAAACCCTGACCAGATCTGAGACCCAGGGGCGAAGGAGTTTCCAAGCATGGCAGTTTAGGCTCCGGGATGTTGCCCAATATGTCTGGCCCGCTGCCTGATTCTAGGTTCAAAGCTTGGGCTATGTCCTCCCATATACAGGTATCTGACTCAGAGAGCTCGGGAATCCGTACATAGTTTGTCCTCAAGATAGAGGAAGAATCGCTGCGTTGCTCCTCCACCACCGCTATCTGATGGGTGACCGGCGGAGAGTTAATCTCCCTTTGGTCGGGTTTAAGCCCGATCCGATCATAGTCCGTAGCGACTCCCAAGGCTGCGATGCGATCCAAGAGCTCGTTCAAGGAAGAGAGCTCCATTGTATCTATCTGCTCAGAGAATTCGGAGCCGACCTGGAGGCTATTTTTGATGACCCGAGAAGTCATCATCGGCGTAGCGGACGAACGGGCGGTCATGACGAAACCGCCTAGTCGGAGAGTTTGGCTATAGCCAGGGCTCCCCCAGAGGTGATGTTGTCCTTGACAACGAGACGAGCCATCAAGCCTTATGATGACGGCACAGTGGAACTCTCAATGAAAGCACCAATGTCGGTGTCAAAACCAGCGGATCTCGAGTAGGGGGTCCCGAACTGTGCGTCTAAGGCGGACGGTAACAGGAGGCGGGGGACACAATGTTTACCCAGGTTCGAGCACTCTCGATGGAGGTAATACCCTACTTCCTGCTTGATTGATCTTGATGATATGAGTATTACAAGAATTGATCTACCACGAGATGGTAGAGGCTAAACCCTAGAAGCTAGCCTATGATTATGATTGTTGTTGTCCTACGGACTAAACCCTTCGGCTTATATAGAAACTGGAGGGGGCTAGGGTTACATAGAGTCAGTTACAAGGTAGGAGATCTACAGATCCGAATTGCCAAGCTTGCCTTCCACGCCAAGGAGAGTCCCACCCGGACACGGGACGAAGTCTTCAATCTTGTATCTTCATAGTCCAACAGTCCGGCCAAAGCATATAGTCCGGCTGTCCGAGGACCCCGTAATCCGGGACTCCCTCAGCCACCACTCCGTCTCTGTAGTGTGCGTCAGGGGCTATGCCGCTGACACTGACATTGACACGATGCTGATGGATGGGTGCGTGCTCACTATTACTACCCCTCGGAGGTACGTGGGTGGCGACGCTAGCTACGTCAAGCTGACTTGGACTCTACCGAGCTGGGACCTTCCCGCCGATGTAGACATGGAACACGCATGGTATTATTTGACCCCCAACAATGTGCACGAGGACTCTCATCACAAATGAGATTGCCGGCTTAGGAAGTGAAGAGATGACCGGTAGATTCATCATCAAGAAGATCCTAAGAGCCTTGGATGGAAAATATGATACTGTGTGCACATTGATCCAAATGATGCCCAATTACAAAGATCTCAAGCCAACCAAAGTTATTGGAAGAATTGTTGCTCATGAGATGTCACTCAAGGATAAGGAAGAGCTTCACAACAAGTCAAGTGGTGCTTACAAAGCCTCATGTGATGCCCCCACATCATCAAGTGAGAAGCAAACCTTCAACGAAGAATTGAGCCTAATGGTGAAGAGCTTCAACAAGTTCTACAAGAGTAGAAGCAAGGAAAGAAGTTCCAAGTTAAGGTCCTACAATGACAAAAGATCTTCTAGTCGTGAGCATAACTGCTACAATTCTGGAAGACCAAGACACTATTCCAATGAGTGTACGGCTCCCTATAAAAGAAGAGAAGATTCTCCCAAGAGAAGGAGTAGGAGAGAAGAATCATCATGAAGAGAGAGGAGGAGTAGAGATGATCATTATGAACGAAGACCATCTCGGAGAAGCAAGGATTCGTAGAGGAAGGACAAGTCATCAAGGAGCTACACAAAACTAAGAAATCAAGCTCATGTTGGTGAATGGGTATCCGGTTCCGACTCTGACCATCACTCTGAAAGAAGTTATCACTCTGACTCCGAATATACTCAAGATGAAGGTGTTGCCGGACTAGTACTTGTGACAACCAACTCCTACGACATATTTGACTCACCAAATGAAGGAATTGGGAGATGCTTCATGGCTAAAGGTCCAAAGGTAACACACCCCGAGTATGTTGATTTCAATAGTGATGAAGACGATTTGCTAGGAGATGATGATTTACTTTTTGACAACTCTAGTTATGAAAACTATGATGAGCTTGCTATTAATCATGCTAATCAAGATAAAAAGAATGACGATGATAAGAAGGAGATTGAGCGTCTAACTAAAGAACTAAACACTCTTAAGTTAGCTCATGAAACTACCTTGGAAGATCATCGAAAACTTTTAAAGACTCATGAGAAGCTATGCTTTCAAAAGCTCAACATTGAGCAAGAGCATGAGTTCTTAAAAGCAATCAATGATGATCTTCGCAAGAAAATTTCTTCTTACATTGCCAAGCGTTCACTCTTGTCTACTTACATGCCACAAGTTAAATCTAGCAACAAGAACAAGAAAGATTCTTCATCTAGTAGTAACAACAATTATGCTAAACCCAATGTTGTTGCTTCTAGTAGTTCTCTTGATTCCACTAATGATTCTCTTAGCCAAGTTACACTTGAGCAAGAAATAGCTTATTTAAGGGAATTATAGAGAAAGGTGTTTATAAGAGCCTTGCCGGAAGTAAGCAATTTGAGGAAATTGTACGCAACCAAGGAAGGCACCGGAAGAATCAAGGTGTTGGTTTTGAACGAAAGTTCAATGCCAATGGAGTTGAGTGGGAAGAAGATCAATACCCCAAGACGAAGTTTGTTCCTGAACAAGAGAAGTATGATCCTACTTCTTTCAAAGGAACACAAGCTCAAGATGATCTTCCACCACAAGACCACAAGCAAAAAGGCAAGGACAAGCTTCAAGAGGAGACTGATGCATTTGAAGAAGCACCTAAGTCCTTGGTCAAGTGGGTTCCCAAGACTACATCAAGTACGACTACAACTCCAAGGATTCCCATCAATATGGCGTGGATCCCGAAGAAGAAGAACTAGAGAGCTCTTGAGGGTGACTCCACCAACATACTTCACTCTTATCATTTTGGCAATGACAAGTGAAAACAACTTCCACATCTTGCACTAGTCTAAGGAGTCACAAACCCTCTTGTTGGTAAGACAAGGGACAAGGTAACCTAATGATTTCATGGACAACATCTTGTGTATACATCACTCTATGTCTATGGATATCCTTGTTTGTTCCTTGTGGGACTAACCCGTGTAGGTATTGAAAGTACAACTCACTCCAATGGATTGCTCCGAATGATCTACGTCAACATTGAGCATCCACATCTTCAACACCAACATGAAGTCATCATTGACAAAACCCAAGGTTAGTTCATCCCTCTTAGGGGGGATATCACATCTAGGGGGAGATTTACTCTAATCAATTGAGCTAAAGCAACTCTAATGATGTGAGCACAACAATGCTTTATGTAAAAGTGGTAACCCCACTTGTGCTTAAAACAATGAGTATGACCTATGATCAAATGTTCTCATTTGACTCCTAAGTCAATATACTCATATATAGATGACCTAGTCATCGCCAATTGCTTGATAGATGCTAGAGTGTTTGTGCATGCTTTGTCACATATTTCATTTGCCATTTTAATTGTGTGAGCATGTTGAATGCATATTTTTCTCATTCGAGGATATCCATTTGTTTCTTTAATTGTTTGGCTCTTTCTCTTTTGCCAAATGGATGGACAAGAATGCCTAAGAACTCCCTCTAGCTATGTATGCTTTTCTCGTCTCAAACTCTATTCATGATACATCACAAAATTTGATCAAGTCAGGTTCCAACCACTCTGTGTGAGGAGCACTCGGAGTCCCCGATTCGTCATAGAATTAAACTTCCAAAACCTCTTTGTGCATTTCGGTCTGACCGATTCATCCTTTTTGGTCCTACCGAGATCACTAAGTTGATCTAGGTTTTCAATCTCGGTGCAACCGATTAGAACCCATCTGGACATGGGATGCATTTTGTGCTCAGTGCGGGGTTCTTGTTAGGGACAAAATCCCAATCAGTATCCATCAATGGTTAAAGCCTAAGAAGGAAGACCCTGAGGTGTCTTATGTCTCTGATATGCAGAAAGAAGATCTTTGGACAACGCTGAAGGAAAATTTCACCCTACCGCCAGAGGAGGATCTGGAGAAGCCAGTTAAAGAGCAATTGATCAAGTCTCACGCTCTTAAGAAGATGGCACAACTATTCAGGAGGTGGAAGAATGAGCTGAAAATAGTGTTTGTTGACAAAGAGAAGATACCAGAATTCAAAGGAAAGTATGAGAAGATCAGAGATCACTTGCCCGCATTTGTGGCACACAAGACATCGTAAAAGAGTAAGAAGATGTCAGCTACCAACAAGAAAAATGCTACGAAGAAGAAGAATCACCATCGCACGGGGTCAGGTGGCTACCTCAAAGCCCGACCTTTGTGGGACAAGGCTGAGAATGACCTGATTGCTAAAGGGGTCGAACCAGAGACATTGAACTGGCCAGACCGTTGCCGAACTTGGTTCTTCGGGGTTGGCGGAACCTTGGACCCTGTAACAGGGAAGTGCATTTGGACGAACGAGAAACTGCGAATACCCGTCATGAAGCTTCAGCACTATATTAATGCAGCACAGCAAGGGACGTTCGTTCCAGATAGAGAGAATGACGAGCTCACAATGGCCCTCGGGAATCCTGAGCACCCTGGATGGACACGAGGCACTCCATGCTCCGTCCCGTGGAGTGCTGGGTTTCCAGACGCATGGGGTTACAAAAGCCAGGAGAGGAGGAAGAAAGTGGTGCATAGCCAACTGTAGGCTCTCCACACAAGGGTACTAGGGCTAGAGGAACGAGAAGCAAATCGCATCAAACAACCTGTCGAAGCTTCCCCTGAAGCTACCCCGCCATCTCAGTAGAGAAGCAGCGTGGCTTCCACCGAGTAGCTTTAGCTGGAGCCTGTCATCACGGCTCCTGCTAGCTACCCCGTGGATGGTATCAAAGAGTCTCAACATTGCCACCTTATGGCGCAACGGATGAATTTGAAAGTCAAGGCGGCTTTTGGCTCTGTTTATCCTACTGATCCGAGCGCAACCTACCATTGCCGGCCGATTCCAGAAGGATATGCTAGGGTGATGGTGGATGAAATAACGGACGGATTTGAGGACCTCCAGCTTGACCACCCTACGGGTGAAGGGGAGATTCGGCTAGGTTCGGCTCTGAAGACT
Source organism: Triticum aestivum (assembly GCF_018294505.1). Classification (NCBI taxonomy): domain Eukaryota; kingdom Viridiplantae; phylum Streptophyta; class Magnoliopsida; order Poales; family Poaceae; genus Triticum; species Triticum aestivum. The sequence continues at coordinate 616,683,837 of NC_057801.1, forward strand.
CCATGCCTATGGCGGAAGGAGTTCATCAACCTTCCGAACTGGACGCCTCCGCCTCCTCCTCCTCATCCGGCGAGTCAGGGCACTCTGCCTCCTCCTCCGCATCCTCCTCCGGCGAGTGATCAGGGCACTCAGCCTCCTTCTTCGGCGCATGGCGGCACTCCGCCTCCTTCTTTGCCTGCGCCGGCACACCCGATCAGCTAGCCTCCTCCTTCTCCACCTCGTCAACAAGGGCGGAAAGAGACCCGCCACCGCTCCGGATGCTCCGGCGCGTCGTCCTTCTCCTCCGCCTCGTAAGAAAGGAAAGACAGCCGCAGCCGCTCCCTCTGCTCCTTCGTCTAGCAGTACAGCCAAAGGCAGGAGGCAATACAGATTTGGTCCTTCTCTGAAGACTCCAGAGAAGTTACCATACGAGAGGATCCTGGAGGAAAACACTAAGATCGTGCGAGCCGAAGTGAAGAACTTCTTTGAAAGGCAAAAACATCCACCTCCGGAGGAGAAGATAGATCCGGTGAAAGTGAAGCATACTCTGGCTGCCCTGAGGAAACCACCAAAGTCTCCGCCGAAAGGCAACTATGAGTGCATCCTTGAAAAGTCATTTGTCCAAGCGGAGCAGTCGAGAAGTATTGTCAGTGATCAAAGGTTAGCAGAACAATGAGCTGGGAAAAAAAATTCCCAGCTCAGCGAACAAGCGAACCAATCGCTCCTCCCGCTCCAGGTGTCCGAAGATATCGTCGCTAATGATCCGGGCGGGATGGTGCCCGCTTATAACAATCCTGGAGATTACCTGCCCGACGATGTACATTATGATTTCTTGAAGGTGGACGAACACAGATACATGTACGGGAAGCCTCTCATCAAAGATGAAAGATCTCTAAAAACGATGATGCGAAGATTCCATGATTGGTACATGAAAACCTGCAAAGAGTCTGAGGGGAGGAATATTTTGACGCTGAGTGTTAGAGAGGAGCATGACCTCGTTGGAATTGAACTGTTGAATGTTCCATTTGAGGAGTTCTTCACGTTTTTCAATCTAAAGGCCCTCAATAAATTAATGGTCACTTGCTACTGCCTGTAAGTAGTACTACTTCTGTCATTAATTAAGTCTCTATATATAGGTCAGCTCTTTCATTGCATGTATTTTTAATTATCCTCACTATATTAATTATGCAGATTGAAGATCGCCGAATTGAAGAAAAGACAAGTCGGTGATATTGCGTTCATTAACACAAATCTCATAGATGCATATATAGTTAAATCTCATGCCAAAGATACTGAGGCCAAGCTGCTACAATCGTTTGTATTAAATCAAAACAAAGCTATAATACTCTTCCCTTACGTAGGCAAGTGAGTGTTACTGTCTTGTGCATCCCTTATTAGTCGAGGTTATAATAAGGTAATTGATGAGTTATGCATGCTTGCGTAGGTTCCACTATATTCTCCTAGAGATTAAGCTTGAGCAGGGACAAGTAACCGTCTTAGACTCGAGACGAAAAGATCCCACGGAGTATGCGGACTTGACTGAAATTCTAGATAAGTAAGTTAAACCGATCATTATCACACCATATCGGCAACTTTGTTCATTTCGTGATATCAAGTAATTGTTTTCTTTGTCTGGCAGGGTTTGGAAACAATTCACCTCAAAAACTCCGGGACTGCCGAAGAAGCTGCAATTTAGATACCCGAAAGTAAGTACTGTAGTAGCATGTTCCACGCATCTCCTAGTGGTTCAAGCGCTAGTTTCATCAATACCATTTAGCATGCTTGCTAATTATCAGTTTGATTGACCTCTATTCCTTGTAAAGTGGTTGAGGCTGGAACAAGGGAATGATTACTGTGGATACTACAGTTGCAAGTCCATCCGCCACATGACCTGTGAGCGGGGCTACTCTGACAAACAATATGAAGTGCGTAAATAATAATATTCACAATTTTATTTTATTACCATCAATTGTGTTCAGTTTCATTTATTCATATATATGTATTGACCCCCTTCTTCAAATTAGATATTTCTGATGCGGGATGAACTCCTACCACCAGATCGTATGCGGGCCATTCAAGAGGACTTGACGACATTCTTTCTTGACCACGTGATCGCTAAAGACGAAGAATACCATGTGGACCCTGATCAGCTCGTTTTTAATTAGGAGATTATATTGTAAGAGATACTTATATATAGCCAGTAGCGTCGGATAGATATACGAGAACTTGTTGTTCGACCAATCTCTGAGAGAAGGAGAGGTGGTCGATATCACTTCTCTCTGTATGCATATGTTCATGACGATCTTGTGTTTCCTTCATTTGCTTACTAGCTAGCTAGAGTGTCTAGTCCTCTCTATACATATATATATAGTACGTAGCGTCGACCAAGCACGGAGATAAGAGAGGACAATTCTCTCTATTAATTAGCTAGCTAACACAAACACCTAAATTAACCCCCCAAAACACCCTAAGCCCCACCCCCCCCTTTCAAAACAAAAACAAAAACCCCAACCACTAAAATGCTGACGCATGGATGCCTATTGGTCCCGGTTGGTGTCACCAACCGGGACCAAAGGCCCCTCTTCCTGGGCTTGCCGCAGCGGCCACGTGGAGGACCATCTGTCCCGGTTCATGTAAGAACCGGAACTAAAGGCCAAGGGCAATAGTAACAACCTTTTAGTCCCGGTTCAAAAACATGGACAGAAGGCCCTCACAAACCAGGACAATAGTCCCTTTTTCTACTAGTGCTAGGAGTACATCAAGAAGAATGAAGATCACTATCCAGGAGTAGATGACAGCTTCAAAGCGTGTGGAGTGGATACATTTGTTGCCCAGAAGCTCACCAAGTGGAATGATGAGCTGATCATGCAGTTTTACTCCACTGCCGACTTCTATCCAGATGGAAGGATAGTTTGGATGTCTGAAGGTACAAGGTACCAATCCACTGTTGAAGAATGGGCTCAGTTGATCAATGCCCCGGAAGACAATGAGGATGACTTGGATGTTCATGCTGACAAAAAGAAAGACCGCAACACTATGGCACACATGTATAGAGAGATCCCAGATGATGCTTTGGAGAATCACAAGTTTGGATCTATCCACTTCTTGTTGTCTGGTCTACCTACCATAAATTGGATCCTAAGGCACACTTGGCTACCCAAGTCAGGTAATTACAAGATGATCAGAGGACATGCTATAAACTTGCTACATTTGTTTAATGTGCCTCAAAAGTTCAAAGTCATGAGTCTGATTGTGGAAACAATCAAAAGGACAGCACCTGATCAGAAGAGAAGTTGTGGGTATGCCCCACACATTCAGGAGCTCATCAACTCAAAGATGGGCACAGGCACATATCTATTGGATAAGGAGCATCTACCCTTATATCCTGAGTTTGAAGACAACACTGTAGTCATGACTGAGAATGAACCATCATCAGCTCAAGCACATGAGAAGAGAGAGAAGGCAATGGCAGAGAAAGCTGCAAAGATGCCAACTGCTGAAGAGGCATCTCAAGTTTTCCCGAAGAGCAAGCAAGATCAGTTAGCATATCCGATCCAATACACGTCGAGGATTGAGAAGGGCTTGGCCACCCTGACTCAAAACCAGGAGAGCTTGGAGAGGATTATAGAGACCAAATTCTATGATCTTGATGTGAAGGTAACTGTGATCCAAACTGCAGTTGAGCAGCTTCAGGAGGAAGGAAAAGAGAAGAAGGGCAAGTCTACTACAGATGCTCTTGCTAGAGTGCCCAGAGGACAAAGATCTGCTGTAGTGCCCGTGACAGATACTCAAGCTACAACATCAGCACCAGCAGCTACAGCTCCAGTGCCACCACCAGCAGCCACTCCACAAGCTCCAGCTACATCATCTGAAGCCTTCATCCTTGGAGTTCTCTCAACACCACCTCCCGAAGACCAAGCCTGAGAGACGTTTAGCACTATGCATTTTTAAACTTTTTGGTAACTTGTTGCCAAAGGGGGAGAAAAATGTATAGATCACACGCTTCGAGAGAGAGTGTTGCTTTTTATCTCTCTTGCTATTTTGGTTGAAACTTTTTATTGTGTGCTTGTGTGAGATACTTTATGTCATTGTGAGATACTTGTTTGATCATGTGTTTGATGATATGCTACCCTTAATGCTTGTTGGATGATATTATCTCTTATATACTTATATGATCATTCACTTGCTTGGTGATGAGTGCATGCTTTGAACTTCTATCATTTTGAGCGCTCCACCAAGATGTATGTGACATGGAAGAGTAACCCATGATCCTAATCAATTGTGCATTTGCATTCAAAAGAAAATTTTAAATAATGCACAAATTTAGGGGGGGGGGGCTCTTGCTTATCACATACTTCTCAAAGGGACGATGTTTCTCAATCTTAGTATCCTTTGTCGAAGCTTTGATCTATATGTTGTCATCAATTACCAAAAAGGGGGAGACTGAAAGTGCAACTATACCTGGGTGGTTTTGGTAATTCCTAACAACATATAGCTCATTGAGCTAATGCTATTTCAAGATAAATATCTCAGGAAAGCTCAATGATTGGCATGACATGGATTAGAAAGTGGACCCCTCAAAATGCTAAGGACAAAAGATTGGCTCAAGCTCAAAGCACAAGACTCTACATTTTCATTTTAGTGATCCAAGATCACATTGAGTCCATAGGAAAAGCCAATACTATAAAGAGGGGGTGAGGTGTTGCTTAATGAGTTTCTTGCTCAAAGTGCTTAGTGACATGCTCCAAAACCCTCAACTACTTTCTCATATCCACTAATGTCCCAAAACCAAAAGTCAAACTCGGCCCCACCAAAACTTTCTATCCGGCGCCACCGAGTTCAGTTGACATAGCCACTGCCAGAAACCCTACTCTTTTCGGTCTCACCGATAGGGATCTCGGTCACGCCGAGATGGGATTGTAATCACTCTGTTTCCCTTCGTAACTTTTCGGTAAAAACGAGATGAGCGATCGGTCCCACCGAGATTGCAATGCAAACTCTCTCTTTCCCTTTCGTAACATTTCGGTCCAACCGAAATGAGCGATCGGTCCCACCGAGTTTGCCTGACCAACTCTCTGTTAGTCTATTACCAAAATTGGTCTCACCGAGTTTGTGTAATCTGTCTCACAAGGATTACGTTATGCCCTAACCCTAACGAATTCGGTCCCACCGAGTTGACATGTCGGTCCCATCGAAAATCCTAACGTTCACATTTTGAACTAAATCGGTCTGACCGAGTTCTCTGAATCGGTCCCACCGAGTTTGGTAAATTGTGTGGGACGGTTAGATTTTGTGTGGAGGCTATATATACCCCTCCACCCACTCTTCATCCGTGAAGAGAGCCATCAGAACATGCCAACACTTCCAACATACATTTTCTAAGAGAGAACAACCTACACTTGTGCTGAGGTCAAGATATTCCATTCCAACCACATAAATCTTGATCTCTAGCCTTCCCCAAGTTGCTTTCCACTCAAATCTTCTTTCCACCAAATCAAAATCCCGTGAGAGAGAGTTGAGTGTTGGGGAGACTATTATTTGAAGGATAAGAGCAAGGAGTTCATCATAAACACACCATTTGTTACCTCTTGGAGAGTGGTGTCTCCTTGATTGGCTAGGTGTCACTTGGGAGCCTCCGTCAAGATTGTGGAGTTGAACCAATGAGTTTGTAAGGGCAAGGAGATCGCCTACTTCGTGAAGATCTACCCGAGTGAGGCAAGTCCTTAGTGGGAGATGGCCATGGTGGGATAGACAAGGTTGCTCCTTCGTGGACCCTTCGTGGGTGCAGCCCTCCATGGACTCACACAACCGTTACCCTTCGTGGGTTAAAGTCTCCATCAATGTGGATGTATGATAGCACCACCTATCGGAACCACGGAATAAATAATCTCCATGTCGACATTGTGTTTGCTCCCTCAAACTCCTCCCTTTACCTTCATATGCAATTGTTTTACATTCCGCTGCTATACTCTTAGAATTGCATGTGTAAGTTGATTGCTTGACTTGTGCAAAGTTGCTAAAATCTGCCAAGAACTAAAATTGGGAAAATGCTAGATTTTTATTTGGTCAAGTAGTCTAATCACCCCCCTCTAGACATACTTTCGATCCTACAAAATGCATCTTGATGTTCCATGCAACACATGGGCATCTTGCTAGTTGTTGCAAAAAGCCATGTGTGTGAGATAGAGAGAGGGAGAGAGGAGGAGGACGGAGTGCATGTGTGATAAAGACACAAAGAGTGTGTGTTCGAGAGGTATCAGCTTAAAATGAGGCGATAGTGTGTGTGTGCACGATCGAGAGGGCGTGTCTCGAGAAGGGAAGAAAAATCTACATAGTTACAAGGAGCAGGAGAGAGACATGTATGTGATAGTGGAAGCACGAGTGTGCGGGTGTATAAAGCTATCTAGATGCTAGTCGATAAATGTTTGTGAGAGAAATATGAGTCGGGGGTGCGAAAGCGAGAGTTTTGTGTGTGAGAGAGAGACGGTAGTCGGGAAGGGGAGTGGAAGCAGGAGTTGTGTGTGTGTGAGAGAGAGGGGGGGGGAGTTTGTGTGACCGGTAAACAAATGAATAATGTCAGTCTGGGATGGAGACGAAAAGGAGACCACAACAAATGTTGTGTCTACAGGCGAGATAGAGAGAGAGAGAGTAATTTTAGTGGTATGATTCATATCTAGAGACATATAGGGTGTGTGAGAGAATCCCATAGAGAAAAAGACAAAGTGAAAGACGAGTGGAGACTGTGTGTGTGGCGGTGAAAAAGAAATCTGAGGTACCTAGTGATACGAGAGAATGGTAGAGATGTGAGAGATAATGAAAACCGTGTAATGTATAATGATAGGGAGAGTGTGACACTTCTTAACGGAGACGTCGAGAGACCATGTTTGTGAGGATAGGAGAAACATGAAGTGAGCGTGCGGGTGAGCTGGAGAAAAGGGAGTGATAGCTACATGAAGGAGCATGCATGCGAGAGAGATGGGCATGAAAGGAGTGAACATAAAACGGATTCAAATATTTGAATTCGAGATGATGATACATGTAATCCATACTCGAACCAAAATTGATCTCTCAAACATGCATACTCATTTGAATTCACGCGTGATATGTCTCCAATGTATCTATAATTTTTGATTGTTCCATGCTATTATATTACCCCTTTTGGATGTTGATGGGCTTTATTTTACACATTTATATCATTTTGGGCACTAACCTACTAGCTGGAGGCCCAGCCCATATTGCTGTTTTATTGCCTATTTCGGTATTTTGAAGAAAACGTATATCAAACGGAGTCCAAACGGAATGAAACCTTCATGAGCGTGATTTTTGGAACGAACGTGATCCGGAGAGCTTGGACTGCAAGTCAAGAAGCTTCTGAGGGCCCCACGAGATAGGGGGTCACGCCCCCCCCCCTGTAGGGCACGCCCCTGTCTCGTGGGCCCCTCGCACGGCCACCGACGTACTTCTTCCTCCTATATATACCTATGTACCCCGAAAACATCCAGGAGCACCACGAAACACAATTTCCACCGCCGTAACCTTCTGTATCTGCGAGATCCCATCTTGGAGACTTCGTCGGCACTCTGCCGGAGGGGGAATCGACCATGGAGGGCCTCTACATGAACATACTTGCCCCTCCGATGAGTTGCGAGTAGTTTACCACAGACCTACGGGTCCATAGTTATTAGTTAGATGGCTTCTTCTCTCTTTTTGGATCTCAATACAATGTTCTCCCCCTCCCTTGTGGAGATCTATTCGATGTAAACACTTTTTGCGGTGTGTTTGTCGAGATCCGATGAATTGTGGGTTTATGATCAAGTTTATCTATGAATAATATTTGAATCTTCTCTGAATTCTTTTATGTATGATTGAGTTATCTTTGCAAGTCTCTTCGAATTATCATGTTTGGTTTGGCCTACTAGATTGGTCTTTCTTGCGATGGGAGAAGTGCTTAACTTTCGGTTCAATCTTGCGGTGTGCTTACCCAGTGACAGAAAGGGTTGCAAGGCACGTATTGTATTGTTGCTATCGAGGATAACAAGATGGGGTTTATATCATATTGCATGTGTTTATCCCTCTACATCATGTCATCTTGCTTAATGCGTTGCTCTGTTCTTATGAACTTAATACTCTAGATGCCGACAGGAGTCGGTCGATGTATGGAGTAATAGTAGTAGATGCAGGCAGGAGTCGGTCTAGTTGTTATGGACGTGATGGATATATACATGATCATGCCTAGATAATCTCATAACTATGTGCTTTTCTATCAATTGCTCGACAGTAATTTGTTCACCCACCGTAATACTTATGCTATCTTGAGAGAAGCCTCTAGTGAAACCTATGGCCCCCGGGTCTATCTCTTATCATATTTGCTTTCAATCTACCTTTATTTGCATCTTTACTTTTTGCATTTATATCATAAAATACCAAAAATATATTTATCTTATCTTACTATCTTTATTAGATCTCACTTTCGCAAGTGGCCGTGAAGGTATTGACAACCCCTTTATTGCATTGGTTGCGAGTTCTCAGTTTATTTGTATAGGTGCGTGGGACTTTTCAGGAGCCTCCTACTGGATTGATACCTTGGTTCTCAAAACTGAGGGAAATACTTACGCTACACTTTGCTGCATCACCCTCTCCTCTTCAAGGAAAACCAACGCAAGCTCAAGACGTAGCAAGAAGGATTTCTGGCGCCGCTGCCGGGGAGGTCTTCGCTGAAGTCAAGACATACCAAGTACCAATCACAAACCCATCTCCCTCGCATTTACATTATTTGCCATTTGCCTCTCGTTTTCCTCTCCCCCACTTCACGCTTGCCGTTTTATTCGCCCTCTCTTTCCCAATCTCCTCCTCTCTTTTCGCTTGCTGTTTTTCTGTTTGCTTGTGTGTTGGATTACTTGTTGCCATGGCGCAAGATAATACCAAATTGTGTGATTTCTCGAATACCAATAATAATGATTTCCTTTGTACTCCGATTGCTCCTCTTAATGATGTTGAGTCTTGTGAAATCAATACCGCTTTGCTGAATCTTGTTATGAAAGATCAATTCGCCGGCCTTCCTAGTGAAGATGCCGCTACTCATCTAAACAATTTTGTTGATTTGTGTGATATGCAAAAGAAGAAAGATACGGATAATAATATTGTCAAATTGAAGTTATTTCTGTTTTCACTTAGAGATCGTGATAAAGTTTTGTTTTTGTCTTTGCCTAAAAATAGTATTGATTCTTGAAAGAAGTGCAAAGATGCTTTTATCTCTAAGTATTTTCCTCCCGCTAAGATCATCACTCTTAGGAACGATATTATGAATTTTAAACAACTTGATCATGAGCATGTTGCCCAATCTTGGGAAAGAATGAAATTGATGCTTCGCAATTGCCCTACTCATGCTTTGAATTTATGGATGATCATACAAAAATTTTATGCCGGTTTGAATTTTGCTTCTAGAAATCTCTTAGATTCGGCCGCGGGAGGCACCTTTATGGAAATCACGTTAGGAGATACTACAAAATTGCTTGATAATATTATGGCTAATTATTCTCAATGGCACACCAAAAGATCTTCTAGTAAAAAAGTGCATGCTATAGAAGAAATCAATGTTTTGAGTGGAAAGATGGATGAACTTATGAAGATGTTTGCTACTAAAAATACTCCTCTTGATCCCAATGATATGCCTTTGTCTTCCTTGATTGAGAATAATAATGAATCTATGGATGTGAATTTTGTTGGTAGGAATAGTTTTGGAAACCACTCTTTTAGAGGAAACTTTAATGCTAGACCGTTCCCTAGTAACCCCTCTAATAATTATGGAAATTCCTATAATAATTCTTATGGTAATTTTAATAAGATGCCCTCTGATGTTGAGAATAGTGTGAAAGAATTTATGATTTCTCAAAAGAATTTTAATGCTTTGCTTGAAGAAAAATCGCTCAAAGTTGATGATTTGGCTAGGAACGTTGATAGACTTTCGCTTGATATTGATTCTCTTAAAGTTAGATCTTCTCCTCCTAAGCATGATATCAATGAGTCTCTCAAAGTAATGAGAATTTCCATTGACGAGTGCAAGGAAAGAATCGCTAGATTGTGTGCTAAAAAATAAAGCTTTATAAAAGCGTGTTCTTCTAGTTTCCATGAAAATAATGATGAGGATCTTAAAGTTATTGATGCGTCTCCGATTAGATCTATGTTTTGCAATATGAATTTTTATGATTATGGGAGTGATGATGAATCAACTTTGCCTAGAAGGCGTCCCAAAAATTCGGAGTCTTTAGATCTTAATGTTAAATTTGGTAAATGAGATTGGAGAATCCTCAACTTCTAATAACATTGAACCTACTATCTCGGATTTCAAGGAATTTGATTATGATAATTGCTCTTTAAAAGGTTGTATTTCCTTGTTGCAATCTGTTGTTAATTCTACTCATGCTTATAGTCAAAACAAAGCTTTTACCAAACATATTGTTGATGCCTTGACGCAATCTTATGATGAAAAACTTAATTTGGAAGTTTCTATGCCTAGAAAACTTAATGATGAGTGGGAACCTACTATAAAGATTAGAATTAAAGATTATGAGTGTTTTTCTTTGTGTGATTTGGGTGCTAGTGTTTCCACGATTCCGAAAACTTTATGTGTTATTCTAGGTTTCCATGATCTTGATGATTGCTCTTTAAATTTGCACCTTGCGGATTCCACCATTAAAAAGCCTATGGGAAGGATCAATGATGTTCTTATTATTGCAAATATAAATTTGGTGCCCATTGTCACATCCCTAGTTCTGGTATGCACCGAGCTAGCTAGTCATGTGTTGCATCATGTTTAAATTTCAGTTAAACCTGAAATGGGGATTGCCAAAACCCTAGAATCAAAGGAATCCACTAGGTTCAACTAACATATTCTCAGTGAATCCAAATGGCTCTAAAAAATGTTCATCATTTCTGGAAAATGATGAAAACATTAACCAGAGGTGTTGCACCTTTTTCCATGTCATATTTGGGCTCTGGATTAAATCATATACTATTTGCAATTGGGCTTTTAAATGCTATATAATATTTTAAATGCTCAATTAATTCTGAACTTAAGTGAGGGCTGTTGGGAATATTCCAAACAGAGCCCACAATTATGTTCACGATTTTTGAAAACGTTTTGGTGTTTTAAACCTAGAAGTTACAGAAAAATAGAAAATAGAAAACAATTTAGAAAAGAGAGAGAGAGAATACTTGTGCAACTTACCTCGCAGCCCAACCGGCCCAGCTCCCCCATGCTGGTCCAGCGCTGTGCGGCCCAGCCCACTGGCCGCCCCCCCCCCCTGTCGCCTTCCTCCTCGCGCCAGTAGGCACAGGCGTGTGGCCGACGCACGCCGGTGCACGCCCGGCCACCTCCTGCTTGCCGCTTCGCCTGGCTTCTTCAGGAGACGCCACGCGGCTCCCTCGGCCCCCTCTCACTCTCCCTGTGCTTCTTTCCCTCCTCTGTTTCTCTCTTTCGCGAACGCCGAGCGGATCCCGTCGCCGCCGTTCATTGCCGCCGTGGCTACCGGCCACCCCACGCCTCACCAACGCGCCCAGAAGCTCCGCCACTTCGTCCTAGACCTCGTCACCGAGCCACGCCCCGCCGGACGCCCTCGAACGTCGGCCACGCCATCTTCTTCAACCTCGGTCCGCCGAGATCGCCATAGCCGCCCCGCTTGCTCCGGCCCCTCCCCGAGCTTGTCGACCAGCCCTACACCATCTCCCCCTTGTCTCCACGACGTTTGCTAGTTCTAGTCGCCATTTCGCCGATGACCGAAACCCGCTGCCGCCTGTGATTGCCGCCGACGTGCCTCCAGCCACCTAGCGGCCCGACTGTCATGCTCAGCTTCCTCCCCGCACTGTGTAGAGCACGTAGGTGCCTCACACGAGCCTCCCCAGCCACCGTAGCATCGACCCCGAGCTCGCCCGAGCTCCGGCGACCGCCAAGGTCGACGCCGGTGACGACTCCGTCCATCTTAGGCCATGTCACTGCCACTACTCGACGCGGACGAGCACCCGCGTCACGTAGACGCCCTCCTCCGGCCATTTGGTCGCCGGAGGAGGAAACCCGCACCTCTCTGCCGTCCCTGGCCCTGCCGGCGACGAGCCCCGGGTCAACTCCGGCGAGTTTGACCCGGGTTGACCCAGTTGACCTCCCCTGGGTCTGGACAAGTGGGACCAGAGCGCTGCTAATTTAGTTTAGTGCTAATTAACTTTTAGTTAGCCAGCTAAGTCACTGACATGTGGGCCCATGTTCTAATTAACTTAGGTTAGCATTTAACTTAGCACTAATTAACTCCGTTAATTAGCTATGACACTGACACGCGGACCCCACTGGTCAGATTTGACCTGGCCGGCCCAGTTGACCTGCTGACGTCACACCTATGTCATGCTGATGCAGTAAAGCTTTTTCTGGATTTAAATTTATTCAGGAAATTCCAGAAAATAGTATAAACCTCAAAAAATCATAGAAATTAATCTATATCTCAGAATGAAATAAATTATATATAAAAATGATCATAAAAATGCAATCTATCCATCTGTACCATTTTCATGCATGTTAGAACACTTTAACCTTGCTGTTTAGGTGAAACAAGTTAATGCACTAATATGACCTCTTAAAATGGGTTTGCATTTGAATCTTTGATTCAAATGGACTCATCTCAATCTGTTCAAGCTTGCATTAGCCCAAAACACATTCATATTGCCATGAAATGATCATGCATCATATTGTGCATTGCATTGATTGTGTTCTTCCTTGTTTGTCGGTGTTTGTCCCCTCCCGATAGACGTGACTCTGACGATGAGATCGATGACACTAATGAAGAACTATATTATCTTCACAAGTGCCAGGCAAGCAAAACCCCCTTGTTCATTCTGATACAATCCTACTCTCTCGCTCTTGCTCTCTTTTACTGCATTAGGACAACAACGATTCATTGGTTACTTGTTGCGGTAGATGAATCCCTTTATCCTTTGCATGACCTGTCATTCCACAGTAAATAGATGAAACCCACTAGCATGAGTAGGAGTTGTTTGAGCACTGTTGTGCCTACTCATTCATGCTTGTTTGTCATGTCTTCTACTGCTTAGAGTTGAGTCAGGTCTGATTCATCGAGGATGAATCAGAGGTGTGTGAACATGTCCTACTATTGAGAGCTAAGTGTGTGAACACGATTTGGTAAAGGTAGCGGTGAGAGGCCATGTAGGAGTACACGGTGGGTTGTCTCACTGAAACCGTCCTCAGGAACTGAGTTCTGTGTTTGTGATCCATGAAACAGATACTACCACGCATTGGGCCCGAAACCAATGGACCCTCTCGGCTTCTTATTCACCCTTGTCCCCTGTCCAAGAGTTGCAAGTAGTTTCTGGTGTTTGTAGTATGCTGGAGGCCGTGGGCAGCGCTGACCGAAGGGGTGGGCTGTGATGCGGTAGGCACGTGGCTGGGTATACGGGGCACACGTTTGGTGTCACGGAACCTTGTACACATCGTTCGGGGTCGTATGTGGAAACCTTGGCCGGACTCCCTGTGGATGGAACCTGAATAGGCGATAAACCTGGACTAGAGACTTGAGTGTTTAGGTAGGTCGTGGTCGAAACCCACGTTGGGCTTCCGCTTGAAGGTTGTCGAGTACATGTCATGTAAATGGCGGTAATTGGTGAGAGCGTGTGTGAAGAAGTACACCCCTGCAGGGTTAACATCATCTATTCGAATAGCCGTGTCCGCAGAAAAGGACTTCTAGGTTGCCTGTACAGTTCATAGACAAGTGAAAGTGGATACTCTAAAATGCGCAAGATAAGCGTGAGTGCTATGGATGGCGTTCTCGTAGGGAGACGGGAGCGGATCCATAGTGGTGTATTGATATTGTGAATATGTGGACTCGTGTGTGCCAACTAAAAAGAGTTACTTGCAGTCGTAGTTTAGGATAGCCACCGAGTCAAAGCTGGATTGCTGCAGTTAAGCCCCACCATCCCCTTTGTTGATAATGATGCATATGTAGTTAGTTCTGATGTATGTCTTGCTGGGTACATTTGTACTCACGTTTGCCTAATTTATGTTTTTGCAGAGAGACTTCCGTCTCGCTAGTAGTTCCGTGTGGACTTCGACGTTTAGCTTGTTACCTCAGCTACGATCTTGTGCCCTCGGCAGGATCTAGTAGATAGTCAGGCTTCTTAGCCTTTTTCATTTATAGATGTCTGTACCTAGACATGTTAAGCTTCCGCTTGTGCTTTGACTTGTATGCTCTGAATGTTGAGTCGTAAGACCCATGTTTGTAATATCTCGCTCCTCGGAGCCTATTGAATAAAATACTTGAGTTGTAGAGTCATGTTGTGATGCCATGTTGTATTTGCACATATCGAGCATATTGTGTGTATGATATTGAAATGCTTGGTATGTGTGGGATCTGACTATCTAGTTGTTTATCCTTAGTAGCCTCTCTTACCGGGAAATGTCTCCTAGTGCTTTCACTGAGCCATGGTAGCTTGCTACTGCTCCGGAACACTTAGGCTAGCCGGCATGTGTGCTTCTTTGTTCCTGTGTCTGTCCCTTCGGGGAAATGTCACGCGATGAATACCGGAGTCCTGTTAGCCCGCTACAGCCCGGTTCACCGGAGTCCTGCTAGCCCAGTGCTACAGCCTGGATTCACTCGCTAATGACCGACACGTTGGATGCTGGGTCGTGGATGCCTGTCCCTGTAAGTTTGTTCCACTTTGGGTTTACGACTAGCCATGTCAGCCCGGGCTCCTTATCATATGGATGCTAGCGACACTATCATATACGTGTGCCAAAAGGCGCAAACGGTCCCGGGCAAAGGTAAGGCGACACCTGTGGGAATACCGTGCGTGAGGCCGCAAAGTGATATGAGGTGTTACATGCTAGATCGATGTGGCATTGAGTCGGGGTCCTGACAGCTTTGGTATCAGAGCCTGACTGCCTGTAGGATTACCAAGCCAAACCGGTCGAAGTAGTTGAGTCTAGAAATTCTTTAGTTATATGTAGGGGAATTGATTGTGGGATGGAACGTAAGGCTCTTTTACTCCTTATACCTCATGGCCTTCTGATCTAAGTCATCCTCTTCTCTTCTACGGGGTTTAAGAACTAGGCTATCTCTTCTTTCTATCAGGATCATGTGTTACTAATCCATAGACTTATGAGATTGTTGGTTTTACGCCCAGTTCAATTTATACTACTTCCGTGTGTCCATAGTTGGTCTCGGAACCTTGATTTTGTGCTTCTGAGTGGTTATGCCACCATTTTTGTTGGATATCTCAAATCTTTTTGAGCATTTACAGCCGTTATGCTGTCCGAGTCATCCTAGGTTTCTAAACAATCTAATGTACTTGCAAATCCCTTCCCTCTGGTGTTTATGTTCCTTTGGGCCAGGTTAATCACACTAATTGCTGAGTTGAGGTATTCCATTACCTCGACATATATGTTGGAGTTAACATTATGACCCTAGGTGTCTTATGGGATCATCTAGTAATCTAGCCATGATTTGTGTCCCAGTGTGATGATTCTGGCCATTATTCCCGAAAGCATCCCGTGATGCAATTTAGTTAGTAGGTATTCTACTCCTGGGTTTTGAACCCGATATCACCCTACTCACTTCATGTTGTTAGTGTTTGCTCGTTCCTTTAGGATATTAGTAACCTCTGAATTAGTCCTCGAGGTCTGTGGTATTTCCTTCTTCCAAATACTATGAACCACTCACGGCAGAAGTTTGTTGGATCAAAAGATCGCAACAAGAGTGCCCTCGACGAGTTCTCCATTCTATATTGTGACTGCCAGTTCCACCTTCTCTGCATGGGTTATCCGAAAGAGATGTGTTGAACCCGTTCGACATATTAATCTATGCATCCACAACTCAGAAAGTTATATGTTCCATGAGTTGTTCCTCCTTAGATGTCTTCTGACCTTCATCTATCTATTAATAGTCAAGAGAATGCGTGCATTCGTCCATCGATGCCTATTACTCTTGTGGTCCGTCAAGTCATTCTATTCCGGAATGACTAGGAGAAACAAACTCCAGTACCTTGTCCATTTCCAGGATTGGGTCAAAGCAGTCGTACTTTGCAGATCAAATACTAATCCAGCTTTTGATTCTGTTCTACCCTGAAGTATTACCGTCTTTATGTCAGGATTTTCATCAGAATTGCACCGGCTCTTGTGAATTCTTGACGTAGTGATACTTCTCGCCATCATGACTCATTCCTCGGTTCCGTGTTGTCGCAGCCGGAATGCCGACAAGTGAATTGTGATGTGTGAAATCTATAGTTCTAGCAACTCTGTTGCTTGGTAGTTAAATGGACAACAACCTCATTCTTAGCGTGCTGATTATTGAATCATCATTCTAAGATAGATTGTGCTATCTAGCCCTTATTTCCGGTGCACTCCTCGGTCAATGAGTTAGGATTGTGCCAATCCCTCGCTCTTGAGATCATATCGCCTTGCCCTCAAAAGCAAGGTTGTTCTCGAGCTTAGTAACATATCGGTGGTTTGTGATTTTCCGAATATCTTCTCGAAAATATTACCAGGTTGTGACCTGACCGCTTTGTTGAGTTCGTGATCAAGATGGTTTCTTGTAAACCACCCTTCTCCAAGAATTTGTGTGGGATACCCTTGAGCTAGTTGGTCAAGCTAAACAACAACTTGCAGAGTTGGAAGATAAAAGCTTGTCTGACTTAGTTCATGTTAAGGGATATCTTTCTGTGTGCATGTGTTGAAGAAAGATGATATCTTCATCAATTGGTCCTTGTGATCAGTTGTTGTACCTTTTGTCATGCCAAAACTTTGATTTGAGTGCGGGCTACCGTTAAATCTAATCAGAACCAACGATATTCGTAATGTTGTCTTACTCGTGGTTGTTCCCTTGAGCATACACCATTATATCTTTTGGGTCTGACCAATGCTATCACTTGTTCACATAATTATGGAACTCCATCTTCATGGAAACCTGGATGAATTGTTGTTGAGCCCATTGACAACATCCTTATCTCCTCCATGATCGTGTTGAACATCCAGCTAGTATTGGAAACTTCTATAAGCATTTCTTCATGCTAGCTCATGAAGCATATGTTCGGATGTAAGAAGTGACTTCCTCCAGCTCATGTGCATTTGATGTAAGTTGCCGCCGTGAGTTCGAGAAAGATTGTTTTTGCTTCCTTGGAATCATCCCAAGTTAGTCACACTTGTGCGAATTGCTCTATGGTTTGATAGGTTGGCCGCCTCCATTCTATATGTGTTTCCTAGCACACCAAGCCACTGATTGATTTGTTCAAGGAGAATAAGTTCCTTCTTAAGAATCATGACTTATGTTAGGACTTTGTTATCCTCGATGATGGTTCCCCAACCTGAACTTGGTAGTATTTCATTATAAGACTACCACGTGGTCACACTTGTCTTGGACAACGTGTTCACATGTTTGTAACAGAACCAGCTCATGTTTTGGAGCTTGCTATCACAGTTCATTCCCCGAGAATCTCGCAACGTCGTCTCATCGATATGTGTTGCAAACTTTCATTTTTCTTTCCAGACCCGATGAGTCTGGATTATTCTAACACCAACCAGATCTGAATCTTAGGCAGATATGATGGTTGGAACATTTCCCAAGAACTATAATATTGGTCTCGCGATAACCGGTAAAGTGGATGTCGTGGCCAACACACCCCGCCGGAAGACCTATCATTGTAGTATCTTGATTGAACAAGTTGGCCACCTCCCCATAAGGACTTCGTAGGATTTACTCCCTAGCTATGCCTTATGATTTTTGTGTTCCCGAAGTCCGACCTTTTACTTGATGTTCTAGATATTAAACCATATCTACGTATGGGATATGCTAGTGCATCAAGGAGAACATTAGAAGCGGAGTGCTAAATGTCTCTCTTCAATCATCCAGATTTTGATTCCTTGGCCTCGCTAAGGTGAAATCTGAGAAAGTGTTATCTTCCTTTGCATCTGCATCATCCATCACTTTTCATCATGGTAGTATGTTGTGTTGTCAGCACCCTTGACACAGATGTTGGTAAAACCTTGATGATTATAGGAATGCTCAAGTTCTTGAGAGCACGCACAAGAACTAAGTGTTATCATCGGCACTAATTGGGATTGCTCCCAGTTTTCTTCGGTTATGCTATAACCATTCCAATAGTGGATTCACTCTCTACTGTTGAGATTCTCCCCAGTTACAAGAATCATTCCAAGCATTAGCATTTTGTTCCATCTTCCCCCGCAATTGTTCCATTCCACCATGGACCTCATCCATTTCCGATGATAAGCAAAATCATTCTTGCGTTGTCTTCAACAAGGTAATCCACATCATCTATACTAGTCCGACTAAGCCATTCTACCAAACTCCTCCAAACGATCGCTCGAGATTTGCCCCATGCTGGTATAGAGAGTCTCAATGATCTCTATATCAAAGGTAATTCTTTCTGCTACTTAGGGTAATAACTCCATGAATCACCCTCCTCCAAGATGTTCCGTTATGGTATCATGGCAACTCAACTCCTCGCTATGTTGACAACCGCTCACCACCTTGTTAAGCGTGAATTCATTGTCTACCTAGTGAACCTCCGTCATCTTTTGCACTTCATTCGTCTAGATGCGTGCTTCGTGTCTTAGCTCAGGATATGTTTTATGACTCACCCCGTGAGCTGATCCTAAGTTGTTTGATCTTCGAGAAGATCGATCCTTCTAGAGTTTTCCCTTTCTACCCGTTGTCATATTGGATGTAGTTCCCAAAGCAAGACGTCGAGACAAGGATGATGATCGAATCAGCGTTCTTATAAAGTGCAATCTGGATCGTGAAGTTGTGTTAGCTTGTGTCCCCTTTGTCTTCTTACCTCATGTCTTGAATCTCGGGACGACATTCATGTTTAGTGGGGGTGAGCTGTCACATCCCTAGTTTTGGTATGCACCGAGCTAGCTAGTCATGTGTTGCATCATGTTTAAATTTAAGTTAAACCTGAATGGGGATTGCCTAAACCCTAGCATCAAAGGAATCCACTAGGTTCAACTAAAATATTCTTAGTGAATCCAAATGGCTCTCAAAAATGTTCATCATTTCTGGAAAATGCTGGAAACATTAACAAGAGGTGTTGCACCTTTTTCCATGTCATATTTGGGCTCTGGATTAAATCATATACTATTTGCAATTGGGCATTTAAATGCTATATAATATTTTAAATGCTCAATTAATTCTGAACTTAAGTGAGGGCTGTTGGGAATATTCCAAACAGAGCCCACAATTATTTTCAGGATTTTTGAAAATATTTTGGTGTTTTAAATAAAGCCCAGAAGTTACAGAAAAATAGAAAACAAAAAACAATTTAGAAAAGAGAGAGAGAGAATACATGTGCAACTTACCTGGCAGCCCAACGGGCCCAGCTCCCCCATGCTGGTCCAGCGTTGTGCGGCCCAGCCAACTGGCCGCCCCCCCCTGCCGCCTTCCTCCTCGCGCCAGTAGGCACAGGCGCACGGCCGATGCACGCCCGACCACCTCCTGCTTGCCGCTTCGCCTGGCTTCTTCGGGAGACGCCACGCGGCTCCCTCGGACCCCTCTAACTCTCCTTGTGCTTCTTTCCCTCCTCTGTTTCTCTCTTTCGCGAACACCGAGCGAATCCCGTCGCCGCCATTCGTTGCCACCATGGCCACCGGCCACCCCACGCCTCACCAACACGCCTAGAAGCTCCGCCACTTCGTCCTCGACCTCCTCACCGAGCCACGCCCCGCCCGACGCCCTCAAACGCCGGCCATGCCGTCTTCTTCGATCTCGGTCCGCCGAGATCGACATCGCCGCCCCGCTTTCTCCGGCCCCTCCCCGAGCTCCCCGACCAGCCCTACATGATCCCTGGGAGCTTCTACACCGTTTCCCCCTTTTCTCCGCGACGCTTGCTAGTTCTAGTCGCCGTTTCGCTGATGACCGAAACCCGCCGCCGCCTATGACCGCCACCCACGTGCCTCCGGCCACCTAGCGGTCCGGCTGTCGTGCTCAGCTTCCTCCCCACGCTGCGTAGAGCACGTAGGTGCCTTGCACGAGCCTCCCCGGTGTCACGACCGGTTTTCCGGGTATTAATTTCCAGAAAATGGCCGTTGTGCTCACCAGCCCCAGGATTACTGTTAGCTAATGAGGCACCAAATTGATACAAAAATTCCAAGCAAAATATAAAATATGTAACACAAGACCATTCTGGCCTATGAGTACAACGAGTGATTTCTTGAGGTTGATGGCGAAAGCGGTTTGTGGATCATCGGTGTCTATGGGACTCCATTTCCCAACAAGAACAGCTGACCAGGTTAACTCCTATATTCACGAGGCTGCTATCACCGTTGCTTAGGTTCCGGGGCTGTCGTCGCAATGCTCCTCTCCATGCAGGAAATCTGGCCAAGACAATAGCCAGGGACAAGCCAATGAGTACTTTGCATGTACTCGCAAACATTATGAACACGGGTATAATATAAATGATAATCGTGCGCTGAAATATTCTATGATCACATCGTCAGTCATAAAATAAAATCTCTGATGCATGCAAGCAGGTTATTTATATGCAACACGAATAAGCAATAATGGAGTGGAAATAAAATGCCGCAGTCGGGCGTCTGTGCGACACCACATAAAGGGCTTATAAAGTAAATAAATAACAAGCAATGCCACAGTCGGGCATCTCAGCGACACCACATAAAGGGCTTATAAAGTAAATAAATAACAAACAATGCCAGAGTCGGGCGTCTCAGCGACACCACATAAAGGGCTTATAAAGTAAATAAATAACAAGCAATGCCACAGTCGGGCGTCTCAGGGACACCACATAAAGGGCTTATAAAATAATAATCACAATGAATATCCAGGAGGTAGAAACGTCCCAGGGATACTCAATAACTCAAATAATATAATGGGTTAGTCCATAATAATCATAACATATTTATCACAAGTCATCAGTCATGATCCACGTTCTGGTTTAGTAGTTTCTCCTCCGAAGACCGACACTAAGACCGACACTTGACCCATCCCAGACTGTAGTCCTTAACCATGGATGCGGCTATTCGAATAGGTTGAATCTCTGCAGAGGGTGTACTCTTTACCCACGAGTAACGGATTCCTTTAGTCCATCGGGACTAATTCAGTCTACGGTCTTTTAATTGAAAACACACCTGACTTGCACACACCAGCTTAACTCACCGTTGTCTGGAATCACCCATGACACCTGTCAAGCAAAACTCTAAGTGGGGAGGCTACAACCTCGCATAGCATGGGATCAAATTTATACCACACGCTCTAAGGGGTGCCCCCCTCTCGGTCCCAACCGAAAACACCCATGCCCCTGGACCAGGTGGCCTGCCTACCGGCTACAACCGGTATCTTCCACCCTGGCCTCTCTGTACGGTGTGTGCTTGAAAGGGGTTGACGACTTACTGAACCGTACCCTACCTATTGTAGGGACAAGTGGTAGTACGAAACAAGTATGGGGGTTACTTGAACAAGACTCCATCTACGGTCGACTCAGGAGGTTTATGAATTCCCTGCATGATATGTATCACAAATATATTTCAACCAACAAAAATCAACACTCATTATACCTTACTATGCCATACCGGACATAACCATTCCGACGGAGACAGGCGACAAACTCATGCCTACCCAAGGCAGAGGTTTTCCCGGATTCCTTCCGGCATGCATACAAGGCGCATGAGGATGATTACCATCACAAGTGTGTTCATTTCCAACAGCATGGAAATCACTAATATGCATCCATGCAAATGATCATATCACATGAAATAATAAGTTCTCCGAAATGAGGTGGTGTTATAAACGTGTCAATGAACACACCAAAAATATTATGTCGGTGTTCAGAATGCTTGCCTTCAAGTTGTGGGGAGGCAGGGTGCACTCCAAAACCTTTGGAAGGCTTTCTCCTCTCTCCAAAATCCTATTTAAAATATTTTTGAATCAATATATAGTTTTCAAAAACAGAACCAACAAGTTGTCTGAATTTTTTTGAAATAAATCTTAAAAATAAACTAGAAAAAATTTGAGGAAGGTAGGAAAAAGAATCAACTCATTTGGAGTTATAATTAAAAACTTATAGCTAGTCAAAGTTTTGGTAAAAATATGTTTTTAATAAAAGATATAAAAGAAAACGTTTCAGACAGGAATACGTTTTCGGAGCAGAGGAAACGTACTGGGGTGGTTTAAGCTTTCACTAAAAGCACGTGGCGGCGGGGTGGGTCGCTGACAGTGGGTCCAGAGGGCCCATTGGTCAGGTTTGACTGGCCCCCTTCCCTCTTCCTCCTGTGCCCGAGCGGGATGCGGGACTCCGGCGGTCGTCGCCGGCGATTGGCGGCACCTCTCGAGAAACGGAGGCCACCCGCGGGCTCAGGGGGTCGAGGCGGTCCCTCCGGTGGTCGGCATGGCCCCTGGGATGGATGGAGGTGCCGGCGGCGAGCTTCTCAGCGGGCGGTGGCCGTCAGGCAAAGTGAGTTCTCGCCTGCGGCGAGTCCCGAGCAAAATTGAGTGGGGGTTTGGACTCATGAGAGGGAGAGGGAGTTCCTGGTGAAAAGAGTGGAAAGAGGGGAGGCCCTGGTGGCACCGGAATAGCCGGGCCAGTGGCGGCGGCAGGAGTTGCCGGAGAGGAAGAAGACGACCCCTCTAATCTTTCTACTACCACGGGAGGGTCAGTCAGGGAGTGAGGGAAGTTTTTTGAGGGCTTCACGAGCTCGGGGCTTCTTATATAGGCGAGCAGTGGCGGTTCTGCGGCGGCCGGGGATAAGATCACCGACGACCGCCATTCTGTAGCAACAGGGGGACATGGCGGGGCTGAGGATGGCGGCAGGAGCTAGCGGACGAGCGGGGCACTGCTCCAGGGCGACCTGGCGAGCGGGACTGGCTCGGGCGGCGCTGACATGGTTGGGGCCTGCATGCGGCCGTCAGCTAGCCGCCACGGCCGACCTGACGGTGGCGTTGTGGGGTTCCAGGGGTGGTCGCGGTGGCGTTGCGGTGTAGGAGGATACGTGGCGTGCTGGCTGCGGTTGGCCAAGGGCCAGAATGGGTGTGGGGCGAGACGCGGCGGCTTGGTGCACGCGTGTGCAACACGTGCAAAATGCGCGCTCTGGGTGCGCCCAAAGCACGCCCACCAGGTGCTCGACGAAATGCCAGTGCATGCCACAGAGCTTGGGTGAGGCTGGCACTTAGCAGACCTAGGTTAGGATCGTCTAGGTGCTCATTGGATATGCTAGATTGTCCAGAGGTGCAAGGTCTCAGTGCAAAACCAAAAATCATGTCAGAACTGATCATGCCCATAAGGTGTTTGTCATAATGCCAGGGGCACCTAGGCATTTCTTGGAGTCGCCAAATTCTCCAGATCAGTGTCTCTTTGGATGGATATGGGGGTGGTGAAGCTAGTTTGGCAAAAGCAAAAACTTGTTAGTGCAAGTTCTGCAAAACTTCAATTCTGGACAGGAGGTAAATGGCACTGTTTCATGAATCAAAAATTTTCCAATGGTTGCATGCTCCTAGACATAGGGGTTTTGTAGTGTGGTCTACAAGCAGGGGAAAGAATCAAGGGCCAAAGAGCAAGCAAGAATTTGGATGTTGTACAAACCATCATGTTGGACCAGAATGAAGATCAGGTTGATTCACTCAAAAATTTCAAATAACATCACTGAGTTTTTGCATAAAGTTGAATCATAAGCTACTACTAGCATCCCATAATTTTGGTGGAGGCTAGAAAGAAGTATTTAAATGAGTTGCAGTGCAAAATTGCCCACTGGACCAGAGAAGAAAATTGGGTGTA
The DNA here is from genome assembly GCF_018294505.1 of Triticum aestivum. NCBI lineage: Eukaryota > Viridiplantae > Streptophyta > Magnoliopsida > Poales > Poaceae > Triticum > Triticum aestivum. The sequence goes on from NC_057801.1 coordinate 616,707,609, forward strand.
GAGCTCAAAATATTTCATGAATAAAAGATATTTTTGCATAAAAGTGATTTAAAAACATCACCTGACATCTCCAAATTTTGGTTGGAATTTTAAGTGAATTTATCAAATGGTTGTAGTTCAAATATGGCCATATAACCTTGGAAAACCATTTTTCAAGAAAATAAAGATCAAGCAAATTAATTATGTAATTAGTTCTACTAATAATAGAAAAGTTTTTCTTGAGAGGTTAAACAAGTCCAATAACATATTTGAAAAGTTTTCACTTTGGGGAAAAACTCCATAATAGCAAGGGAGAAAAAGGTTCAAAAATCAAAAGGGAGCCCAGAAAATAAAAGTTTTAATTTCCTGGCAAAATTTTAATTAATAAAACAAGGTCAAAATTTTGGGGTGTCAAAACACTACCCCCCTTAAAAGAAAATCTCGTCCTTGAGATTTGTTAAGAGTTGTTTTGAAAATATATTTCCTGTGAGCTGGAACCAAAAGATTTATTCATAGCACAAACTTGCGTCGTCGAGGTTGGCAGCTACGCCCGGGATAAAAAAAATGCAATCAACATACTCATGCATGGCTACAATTAAAAACAGGAGCGCACAAGTGAACAACATTTAATTACGGTGATACAGGGTCACAAGATTACAAGGCGAGGTCATTCTAAGACTCGGTATCATTCGAGCGATTTTAGTCTACCTTGTTCATATCTAAGCGGGCTTGCCTCGCGGACGTCGAGGTTTCTCCACGGTTTTCACTGTCGTGATCTGCTGGAGGGGTTGAGGGGCTACAGGGTCGGGGTAGCAATGATGACCATCTCGGGGATTGTTAGCCACAATCCCGTTGGAGCGTGTTCCCAAAAGGCGACGAAGTACTTCTGGGGTCATCAAGGTATTTTGGTTGATGGCCGGGGCTGTGCTGTGTTGAGGCTAGCGTGCCTTTTTATAGAAAAAGGGAACGGAGTCTTCCTTCGCATGCTTGCGAATGGGACAATATAGGTGTCGGTCTCTAGCGCGTGATCGACAGGCTAGGCTGATAGGTTGGGCACCGACTGCCAAAAGTGTCGGGGTCACTGTGTGGCTATCTTGCACGGGAAGCTTGGCTGGGGTTTTGGTTAGGGTCTGGTGGGTTGGTTTTTCCTAGATTTTTCGACCTGGCTAAGATAGGATTAGCCAATGGTCATCCTGGCTCTAATACCAAGTTTGTCATGACCGGTTTTCCGGGTATTAATTTCCAGAAAATGGTCGTTGTGCTCACCAGGCCCAGGATTACTATTAGCTGACGAGGCACCAAATTGATACAGAAATTCCAAGAAAAATAAAAAATATGTAACACAAGACCATTCTGGCCTATGAGTACAACAAGTGATTTCTAGACGTTGATGGCGAAAGCAGTTTGTGGATCATCGGTGTCTATGGGACTCCATTTCCCAACAGGAACAACTGACCAGGTTAACTCCTATCTTCACGAGGCTGCTATCACCGTTGCTTAGGTTCCGGGGTTGTCGTCGCAATGCTCCTCTCCGTGCAGGAAATCTGGCCAAGACAATAGCCAGGGACAAGCCAGTGAGTACTCTGAATGTACTCGCAAACATTATGAACACGGGTATAATATAAATGATAATCGTGCGCTGAAATATTCTATGATCACATCGTCAGTCATAAAATAAAATCTCTGATGCATGCATGCAGGTTATTTATATGCAACACGAATAAGAAATAATGGAGTGGAAATAAAATGTTGTAGTCGGGCGTCTGTGCGACACCACATAAAGGGCTTATAAAGTAAATAAATAACAAGCAATGCCACAGTCGGGCGTCTCAGCGACACCACATAAAGGTTTTATAAAGTAAATAAATAACAAACAATGCCACAGTCGGGCGTCTCAGTGACACCACATAAAGGGCTTATAAAGTAAATAAATAACAAACAATGCCACAGTCGAGCGTCTCAGCGACACCACATAAAGGGCTTATAAAGTAAATAAATAACAAGCAATGCCATAGTCGGGCGTCTCAGCGACACCACATAAAGGGCTTATAAAATAATAATCACAATGAATATCCAGGAGGTAGAACCGTCCCAGGGATACTCAATAACTTAAATAATATAATGGGTTAGTCCATAATAAACATAACATATTTATCACAAGTCATCAGTCATGATCCATGTTCTGGTTTAGTAGTTTCTCCTCCGAAGACCGACACTAAGACTGACACTTGACCCATCCCAGACTGTAGTCCTTAACCATGGACGTGGCTCTTCGAATAGGTTTAATCTCTGTAGAGGGTGTACTCTTTACCCACGAGTAACGGATTCCTTTAGTCCATCGGGTCTAATTCCGTCCACGGTCTTTTAACTGAAAACACACCTGACTTGCACACACCAGCTTAACTCACCGGTGTCTGGAATCACCCACGACACCTGTCAAGCAAAACTCTAAGTGGGGAGGCTACAACCTCGCGTAGCATGGGATCAAATTTATACCACACGCTCTAAGGGGTGCCCCCCTATCGGTCCCAACCGGAAACACCCATGCCCCCGGACCAGGTGGCCTGCCTACCGGCTACAACCGATATCTTCCACCCTGGCCTCTCTGTATGGTGTGTGTTTGAAAGGGGTTGACGACTTACTGAACCGTACCCTACCTGTTGTAGGGACAAGTGGTAGTACGAAACAAGTATGGGGGTTACTGGAACAAGTCTCCTTCTATGGTCGAATCAGGAGGTTTATGAATTCCCTGCATGATATGTATCACAAATATATTTCAACCAACAAAAATCAACACTCATTATACCGTACTATGCCATACCGGACATAACCGTTCCGATAGAGACCGGCAACAAACTCATGCCTTCCCAAGGAAGAGGTTTTCCCGGATTCCTTCCGGCATGCATACAAGGCACATGAGGATGATTACCATCACAAGTGTGTTCATTTCCAATAGCATGGAAATCACTAATATGCATCCATGCAAATGATCATATCACATAAAATAACAAGTTCTCCGAAATGAGGTGGTGTTATAAACGTGTCAACAAACACACCAAAAATATTATTCCGGTGTTCAGAATGCTTGCCTTCAAGTTGTGGGGAGGCAGGGTGCACTCCAAAACCTTTGGAAGGCTTTCTCCTCTCTCCAAAATCCTATTTAAAATATTTTTGAATCAATATATAGTTTTCAAAAACAGTACCAAAAAGTTTTCTGAATTTTTTTGAAATAAATATTAAAATAAACTAGACAAAATTTGAGGAAGGTAGGAAAAAGAATCAACTCATTTGGAGTTATAATTAAAAATTTATAGCTAGTCAAAGTTTTGGTAAAAAACTGTTTTTAATAAAAGATATAAAAGAAAACGTTTCAGACAGGAATACGTTTTCGGAGCAGAGGAAACATACTGGGGTGGTTTACGCTTTCACTAAAAGCACGTGGCGGCGGGGTGGGTCACTGACAGTGGGTCCAGAGGGCCCACTGGCCAGGTTTGACTGGCCCCCTTCCCTCTTCCTCCTGTGCCCGAGCGGGATGCGGGACTCCGGCGGTCGTCGCCGGCGATTGGCGGCACCTCTCGAGAAATAGACTCCACCCACGGGCTCAGGGGGTCGAGGTGGTCCCTTCGATAGTCGGCATGGCCCCTGGGATGGATGGAGCTGCCGGCGGCGAGCTTCTCAACGGGCGGTGGCCGTCGGGCAAAGTGAGTTCTCGCCTGCGGCGTGTACCGAGCAAAATTGAGTGGGGGTTTGGACTCATGAGAGGGAGAGGGAGTTCCCGGTGAAGAGAGTGGAGAGGGGGGAGGCCCTGGTGTCGCCGGAATAGCCAGGGCAGTGGCGGCGGCAGGAGTTGCCGGAGAGGAAGAAGACGACCCCTTTGGTCTTTCTACTACCACGGGAGGGTCAGTGAGGGAGTGGGGAAAGTTGCTTGAGGGCTTGACGAGCTCGGGGCTTCTTATATAGACGAGCAGTGGCGGTTCTACGGCGGCCGGGGTTAATATCACCGGCGACCGCCATTCTGTAGCAGCAGGGGGACGTGGCGGGGCTGAGGATGGCGGCAGGAGCTAGCGGACGAGCGGGGCACTGCTCCAGGGCGAGCTGGCGAGCGGGAGTGGCTCGGGCGGCACCGACACGGCCGGGGCCTACATGCGGCCGTCTGCTAGCCGCCACGGCCGACCTGACGGTGGCGCTGTGGGGTGCCAGGGGTGGTCGGGATGGCGTTGCGGTGCATGAGGATACGTGGCGTGCTGGATGCGCTTGGCCAAGGGCCAGAACGGGTGTGGGGCGAGACGGGGCGGCTCGGTGCACGCGTGTGCAACACGTGCAAAACGCATGCTCTGGGCGCGCCCAGAGCACGCCCACCAGGTGCTCGGCGAAATGCCAGTGCATGCCATAGAGCTGGGGTGAGGCTGGCACTTAGCAGACCTAGGTTAGGATCGTTTAGGTGCTCATTGGACATGCTAGATTGTCCAGAGGTGCAAGGTCTCAGTGCAAAACCAAAAATCATGTCAGAACTGATCATGCCCATAAGGTGTTTGTCATAATGCTAGGGGCACCTAGGAATTTCTTGGAGTGGCCAAATTCTCCAGATCAGTGTCTCTTTGGATGGATTAGGGGGGTGGTGAAGCTAGTTTGGCAAAAGCAAAAACTTGTTAGTGCAAGTTGTGCAAAACTTCAATTCTGGACAAGAGGTAAATGGCACTGTTTCATGAACCAAAAATCTTCCAATGGTTGCATGCTCCAGGACTTAGGGGTTTTGTAGGGTGGTCTACAAGCAGGGGAAAGAATCAAGGGCAAAAGAGCAAGCAAGAATTTGGATGCTGTACAAACCATCAGGTTGGACCAGAATGAAGATGAGGTTGATTCACTCAAAATTTTCAAATAACATCACTGGGTTTTTGCATAAAGTTGAATCATAAGCTACTACCAGCATCCCATAATTTTGGTGGAGGCTATAAAGAAGTATTTAAATGAGTTGCAGTGCAAAATTGCCCACTGGACCAGAGAAGAAAATTGGGTGTAGAGCTCAAAATATTTCATGAATAAAAGATATTTTTGCATAAAAGTGATTTAAAAACATCACCTGACATCTCCAAATTTTGGTTGGAATTTTAAGTGAATTTATCAAATGGTTGTAGTTCAAATATGGCCATATAACCTTGGAAAACCATTTTTCAAGAAAATAAAGATCAAGCAAATTAATTATGTAATTAGTTCTACTAATAAAAGAAAAGTTTTTCTTGAGAGGTTAAACAAGTCCAATAAGATATTTGAAAAGTTTTCACTTTGGGGGAAAACTCCATAATAGCAAGGGAGAAAAAGATTCAAAAATCAAAAGGGAGCCCAGAAAATAAAAGTTTTAATTTCCTGGCAAAATTTTAATTAATAAAACAAGGTCAAAATTTTGGGGTGTCACACCCGGCCACCGTAGCGTCGACCCCGAGCTCGCCCGAGCTCCGGCGACCGCCATGGTCGACGCCGGCGACGACTCCGGCCATCTCAGGCCCAGCCGCTGCCACTACTCGACGCGGACGAGCGCCCGCGTCATGTAGACGCCCTCCGCCGGCCATTTGGTCGCCGGAGGAGGAAACCCGCACCTCTCCGCCATCCCTGGCCTTGCCGACGATGAGCCCCTGGTCAACTCCGGCGAGTTTGACCCTAGTTGACCCAGTTGACCTCCCCTGGGTCCGGACAAGTGGGCCCAGAGCCCTACTAATTTAGTTTAGTGCTAATTAACTTTTAGTTAGCCAGCTAAGTCACTGACATGTGGGCCCACGCCCTAATTAACTTAGGTTAGCATTTAACTTAGCACTAATTAACTCCGTTAATTAGCTGTGACACTGACACACGGACCCCACTGGTCAGATTTGACCTGGCCGACCCAGTTGACCTGCTGACGTCACACCTATGTCATGCTGACGCAGTAATACTTTTTCTGGATTTAAATTTATTCAGGAAATTCTAGAAAATAGTATAAACTTCAAAAAATCATAGAAATTAATCTATAGCTCAAAATGAAATAAATTATATATGAAAAATGATCAGAAAAATGCAATCTATCCATTTGTACCATTTTCATGCATGTTATAACAATTTAACCTTGCTGTTTAGGTGAAACAAGTTAATGCACTAATATGACCTCTTAAAATGGGTTTGCATCTGAATCTTTTATTCAAATGGACTCATCTCAATCTGTTCAAGCGTGCATGAGCCCAAAACACATTCATATTGTCATGTCATGATCATGCATCATATTGTGCATTGCATTTATTTTGTTCTTCCTTGTTTGTCGGTGTTTGTCCCCTCCCGATAGACGTGACTCCGACGATGAGATCGATGACACCAATGAAGAACTATATTATCTTCAGAAGTGCCAGGCAAGCAAAAACCCCTTGTTCATTCCGATACAATCCTACTCTCTCGCTCTTGCTCTTGCTGCTTTAGGACAACAACGATTCATCTGTTACTTGTTGCGGTAGCTGAACCCCTTTATCCTTTGCATGACTTGTCATTCCACAGTAAATAGATGAAACCCACTAGCATGAGTAGGAGTTGTTTGAGCCCTGTTGTGCCTACTCATTCATGCTTGTTTGTCATGCCTGCTACTGCTTAGAGTTAAGTCAGCTCTGATTCATCGAGGATGAATTAGAGGTGTGTGAACATGTCCTACTGTTGAGAGCTAAGTGTATGAACACGATTTGGTAAACGTAGCGGTGAGAGGCCATGTAGGAGTACATGGTGGGTTGTCTCACTGAAACCGTCCTTAGGAACTGAGTTTTGTGTTTGTGATCCATGAAACAGATACTACCACGCATTGGGCCTGAAACCAATGGACCCTCTCGGCTTCTTATTCACCCTTGTCCCCTGTCCAGGAGTTGCAAGTAGTTTCTGGTGTTTGTAGTATGCTGGAGGCCGTGGGCAGCGCTGACCGGAGGGGTGGGCTGTGATGCGGTAGGCACGTGGCCGGGTATACCGGGCGCCCGTTTGGTGTCACGAAACCCTGTACACATCGTTCGGGGGCGTATGTGGAAACCTCGGCCGGACTCCCAGCGGATGGAACCTGAATAGGCAATAAACCTGGACTAGAGACTTGAGTGTTTAGGTAGGTCGTGGCCGACACCCACGTTGGGCTTCCGCTTTAAGGTTGCCGAGTACATGTCGTGTAAACGCCGGTAAGTGGTGAGAGCATGTGTGAAGAACTACACCCCTGCAGGGTTAACATCTTCTATTCGAATAGCCGTGTCCGCGGAAAAGGACTTCTGGGTTGCCTGTACAGTTCATAGACAAGTGAAAGTGGATACTCTAAAATGGGCAAGATAAGCGTGAGTGTATTGATATGGTGAATATGTGGACTCGTGTGCGCAACCTCAAAAGAGTTACTTGAAGTCGTAGTTTAGGATAGCCACCGAGTCAAAGCTGGCTTGCTGCAGTTAAACCCCACCATCCCCTTTGTTGATAATGATGCATATGTAGTTAGTTCTGATGTAAGTCTTGCTGGGTACATTTGTACTCACGTTTGCCTATTTTATGTTTTTTTAGAGAGACTTCTATCTCACTAGTATTTCCACGTGGACTTCGATGTTTAGCTTGTTACCTCAGCTAGGATCTTGTGCCCTCGGCAGGATCTAGTAGATAGTCAGGCTTCTCAGCCTTTTTCATTTATAGATGTCTGTACCCAGACATGTTAAGCTTCCGCTTGTGCTTTGACTTGTATGCTCTGAATGTTGAGTCGTAAGACCCATGTTTGTAATATCTCGCTCCTCGGAGCCTATTGAATAAAATACTTGAGTTGTAGAGTCATGTTGTGATGCCATCTTGTATTTGCACATATCGAGCATATTGTGTGTATCATATTGAAATGCTTGGTATGTGTGGGATCTGATTATCTAGTTGTTTATCCTTAGTAGCCTCTCTTACCAGGAAATGTCTCCTAGTGCTTCCACTGAGCCATGGTAGCTTGCTACTGCTCCGGAACACTTAGGCTGGCCGGCATGTGTCCTTCTTCATTCCTGTGTATGTCCCTTCGGGGAAATGTCACGCGATGAATACCAGAGTCCTGTTAGCCCGCTGCAACACGGTTCACCGGAGTCCTGCTAGCCCAGTGCTACAGACTAGATTCACTCGCTGATGACCGACACGTTCGATGCTGGGTCATAGATGCCTGTCCCTGTAAGTTTGTTCCACTTTGGGTTTACGACTAGCCATTTCAGCCCGGGCTCCTTATCATATGGATGCTAGCGACACTATCATATACGTGTGCCAAAAGGCGCAAACGGTCCCAGGCAAAGGTAAGGCGACACCCGTGGGAATACCGTGCGTGAGGCCGCAAAGTGATATGAGGTGTTACATGCTAGATCGATGTGGCATTGAGTCGGGGACCTGACACCCGTAGATTTTATCGTTCTTGATATAGATTGCAATCTTTCTTGCCCTATCATTCCTGGTAGACCTTTCCTTAGAACGATTGGTGTGGTTATTATTATGAAGGAAGGGAACATTAGATTCCAATTTCCCTTAAAGAAAGGCATGGAGCACTTTCCAAGAAAGAAAGTCAAATTACCTTATGAATCTATCATGCGTGCTACTTATGAATTAAGTGCCAAAGATAGCACTCGTTAGATCTATCCTTGCTTCTATGCCTAGCTAGGGGCGTTAAACGATAGCGCTAGTTGGGAGGCAACCCAATTTTCTTTATGTTTTTTGTTTTTTCTCCTGTGTAGTAATAAATCTTGCATCGACCTTCTGTTTAGATGTGATTTTATTTTTTAATTAGTGTTTGTGCCAAGTAGAACCTATAGGATAACCTACGATGATAGTTGATTTCATTCTGCTGAAAAACATAAACTTTGCATGCACGAATATAATTTTGTTAAATCGCAGGAACGTGCTTTTGCGTTGATTCTTTTTCTGCTGTTCAATAGACAAATTTTCTATGACTTCCTATTTTTCTAGGATTTTTAGAATTCCAGAAATTCGCGTTAGTTACAGATTGCTACAGACTGTTCTGTTTTTGACAGATTCTGTTTTTCGTGTGTTGTTTGCTTATTTCAATGCATCTATGGCTAGTAATTCAGTCTATGAACCATAAAGAAGTTGGAATAGAGTAGGTTTAACACCAAAATAAATAAAGAATGAGTTCATTGTGGTACCTTATGTGGTAGTTTTGTTTTCTTTCACTAATGGAGCTTATAAGATTTCCTGTTGAGTTTTGTGTTGTGAAGTTTTCATGTTTTGGGTAAAGCTTTTATGGACTATGGAATAAGGAGTGGCAAGAGCGTAAGCTTGGGGATGCCCAAGGCACCCCAAGATATTCAAGAATAGACAAAAGCCTAAGCTTGGGGATGCCCCGGGAAGGCATCCCCTCTTTCGTCTTCTTTCATTGGTAACTTTACTTGGAGCTATATTTTTATTCGCCACATGATATGTCATTTGCTTGGAGCGTCGTGTATTATATTAGTCTTTGATTTTTAGTTTACCACACTCATCCTTGCTGTACAGACCTTTTTGGAGAAGCCTATTTGATTAGAATTTGCTAGAATACTCTATGTGCTTCACTTATATCTTTTGAGCTTGATAGTTTTTGCTCTAGTGCTTCACTTATATCTTTTAGAGCACGGTGGTGTCTTAATTTTGAAGAAATTGCTAGTCTCTCATGCTTCACTTATATTATGAGAGTATATTAGAACAGCATGGTATTTGCTATGATCATAAAGTTGGTCCTAGAATGATGAGCATCCAAGTTGGGTATAATAAAAACTATCATAGAAAGTGAATTGGATGCTATGATCAATTTGATGCTTGATAATTGTTCTGAGATATGGAGGTAGTGATATTAAAGTCATGCTAGTTGGGTGATTATGAATTTAAAGAATGCTTCTGTTGAAGTTTGTGATTCCCGTAGCATGCACGTATGGTGAACCGCTTTGTGATGAAGTTGGAGCACAATTTTATTTATTGATTGTCTTCTTTATGATTGGCGGTCAGGGTCGAGCAATGGTATTTTCCTACCAATCTATCCCCCTAGGAGCATGCGCGTAGTGCTTTGGTTTTTGATGACTTCTAAATTTTTGCAACAAGTATATGAGTTCTTTTGATTAATGTTGAGTCCATGGATTATATGCACTCTTTCACCCTTCCACCATTGCTAGCCTCTCTTGTACCATGCAACTTTCGCCGGTACCATACACCCACCATTTACCTTCCTCAGAACAGCCACCATACCTACCTATTATGGCATTTCCATAGCCATTCCGAGATATATTGCCATGCAACTTTCCACCGTTCCGTTCATATGACACGGATTACTTTTGTCATATTGCTTTGTGCATGATCATGTAGTTGACATTGTATTTGTGGCAAGGCCACCTTCATAATTTCTGTCAGGACCCCGACTCAATGTCACATCGATCTAGCCGGTAACACCTCATATCACTTTGCGGCCTCACGCACGGTATCCCCACGGGTGTCGCCTTACCTTTGCCCGGGACCGTTTGCGCCTTTTGGCTCACGTATATGATAGTGTCGCTAGCATCCATATGATAAAGAGCCCGGGCTGACATGACTAGTCGTAAACCCAAAGTGGCACAGACTTACAGGGACAGCCATCCATGACCCAGCTTCGAACGTGTCGGTCATCAGCAAGTGGGTCCGGGCTGTAGCACTGGGCTAGCAGGACTCCGGTAAACCGGGCTGTAGCGGGCTAACAGGACTCCGGTACTCAAAGCGTGACATTTCCCCGAAGGGACAGACACAGGAATGAAGAAGGACACATGCCGGCCAGCCTAAGTGTTCCAGAGCAGTAGCAAGCTACCATGGCTCAGCGGTAACACTAGGAGACATTTCCCGGTAAGAGAGGCTACTAAAGATAAACAACTAGATAGTCAGATCCCACACATACCAAGCATTTCAATCATACACACAATATGCTCGATATGTGCAAATACAACGAAGCATCACAACATGACTCTACGACACAAGTACTTTATTTAAGGCTCAGGGAGCCATACATAACATACACAAAGGTACGGGTCTCACGACCCAACATACAAGTCATACAGTCATACAAACTAGCAGCGGAAGTAACTTGTCTGAGTACAGACAACTAGTAAAATAAAAGAGGCTTGGAAAGCCTAGCTATACTACATGGTCCTTCACAAGCTCAGGGTCACCACCTGGGTCTTTAGCCTACTCGTTGATGTCAACGTCTACATAGAACCCATCAGAAGGGGTTGCAGCGTCTTCTGTAAAAATGTAGATTATAGCAACATGAGTACAAAGGTACTCAGCAAGACTTACATCAGATCCTACATACATGCATAGTATCAGGAAGGGTTGGTGGAGTTATTCCAGCAAGCCAGCTTTGACTCTTGGCTAGACTATCCTACGATACTCCAACTTGAAATGGTTTTGCGCACACGAGTCCACTACTCACCACTTCAATACACTACCGAGGATCCACCTCCGTCTTCCTACGGAAGAGCCATCCTCGGCACTCACACTTATCTTGAGGCTTTTAGTAGTTTCCATTTACTTGTCTATGAACTGTATAGGCAACCAAGTAGTCCTTTACCGCGGACGCGGCTATTCGAATAGATCATGTTAACCCTGCAGGGGTGTACTTCTTCATACACGCTCTCACCACTTACCGTCGCTTACACGACATGTACTCGGCAACCTTCAAGCGGAAGCCCAACGTGGGTGTCGGCCACGACCTACCTAATCACCTAAGCCTCCAGTCCAGGTTTATCGCCTATCCAGGTTCCATCCGCAGGGAGTCCGGCCGAGGTTTCCCATACGGCCCCGAACGATGTGAACAGGGTTCTCGAGATACCTAACGGGTATTCGGTACACCGTGCCACGTACCTACCGCATCACAGCCCACCCCTACGGTCAGCGCTGTCCACGGCCTCCAGTAGGCTACAAACACCAGAAACTACTTGCAACTCCTGGACGGAGAACTAGGGTGAATAAGAAGCCGAGAGGGTCCATTGGTTTCGGGCCCAATGCATGGTAGTAGCTGATTCTTAAATCACACATACAGATCTCAGTGCTTAAGGTCGGCTTCAATGACACAACCCACCATGTACTCCTACATGGCCTCTCATCGATACCTTTACCAAATCGTGTTCACCACACCACTCTCATTACCGACATAATCATTCCACTCTAGCCCATCACCCAGATGAACCAGACCTGACACGACTCTAAGCATAGCAGGCATAGCAAGGTAGGAACAACACATACATAGGGCTCAATCAACTCCTACACATGCTAGTGGGTTTCATCTAGTTACTGTGGCAATGACAGGTCATGCAGAGGAAATGGGTTCAACTACCATAGCACACAGCAGTTTGAATCGCGTTGTCTTAATGCAGTAAAAAAGAGCAGGAGCGAGAACATGGGATTGTATCGATATGATCAAATGGTTGGTTGCTTGCCTGATGGTTCGATGCACTGATATGGTTCTTCGTTAGGGTAATCACGGTACTCCTCGGGGGCAGAACCTGTCGCAAAGGACACCGATACACAACCATCACCAAACAATGTGCAACAATATGATGCATGCATGAAACATAGCAATATGAGTGTGTTGGGCTAATGCAACTAAAACCAGAAGGGTTTGAACAAATTTGAATCAAAGATTCAAATTTCAAATTCAAATATGGCCTTTTAAAGTGCTTTTCCTTGTTATGCTTAAAACATCAATTTAACTTGTTTGATCATGCATGAAAATAGTACAGATGGATAGATTGGATTTTTCTGATCATTTTTCATATATAATTTGTCCAATTTGGAGTTACAGAATAAAAGTTATGAATTTTTGAAGTTTAAATAATATTCTGGAATTTCCTGATTAAATTTAAATCCAGAAAATCAATTACTGCGTCAGCCTGACGTCAGGGTGACGTCAGCAGGTCAACGGAACAGGTCTGGGTCAAACCTGACAGTGGGTCCCGCATGTCAGGGTGATTATTTTAATTAAGATTTGATTAAAACTAATCCTGTATAATTAGCAGGGCTGGGCCCCACCTGTCATTGACTCAGGGGAGTCAACCAGGGCCCACCCGTGGTCAAAGTCAAAGCCAGCGACGCCGGCGTTTAGCCGCCGGCGAGCCAGACGCGGCGGCGGGAGTGGTTTTGGCCATTTCGGCCACCAAAAGGGCCGCGGAGACCACCGGAGTGGAGCTGAGGACAAACCGCAGCTCTTGGCGGAGTCCGTTGGGGTCGGGGTGGCCGGAGTTGGCGCCGGCGACGACGTTGGCGGCCACCGGGGTTCGGTCGAGGATGAACTTGGCGCTAGAGGGGTCGGTGAGGCTCGTGGAGTGGCTAGCTAGGTGCTGTGGGACTCGGTGAGCAAGATGGACACCATCTTGTGGCCGGAGTGTGGCCGGAAGCACGTCGGCGACGAGGTCCGCGACGGCGCGTGCGGGTGATCTTGGTGCGCTCGCTGTGGTGCTCGAGAGAGAGAAAGAGAGGAAGGGGAAGTTAGCCCAGCTCACTATGGTCTTGATGGAAAGGACGGCGTGGTCGGGGACGAGCTGCTGCGGCGGCGACGGCGAAGGGGATCTCCGGCGATGGCGGTTCGGGCGAGGTTGGTGCGGCGGCTTCGAGGCACGCGAGCGCTCGGGGCTCGGCTAGCTCAAAGGAGTAGAGGACGGCGGAGCTTCTGGACAGGGTGGCGCGGCGTGGAGACGACGGGGAGCACGGCTACGGCGGTGGTGCGGCGACGGTGGCGTCGGCCATGGCGTGGGAGCGCGAGGGAGAGGAACTGGGGGCGAATGGAGGTGTCCAGGAGGGTCGGGGCGCGACGTGGAGCTCGTCCAGGCCATCAGGGCGGCGAGAGGGGGAGGCCGGGCGGCGTGCAGCTGCGTGGCGAGCTGCGGTGCCGCCGCCGAGCACCTTGGCTGCCTGCCTGGCAAGCCAAGCAGCTCGCTGGAGCGGTGGCCGGGCTGGGCCGGCCAGGTGGGCTGGCTGGTGGGCCTGCGGTGGCGCCAGGTAAGTTTTCCCCTTTTTTTCTGTTTCTGTTTTATTTAATATATATCTGCAACTTTGTTGAATTTAATAAAATACCTAGGCAACTTCAAAAATCACCAAACTATTCCTGGCCCATAGTTGGATTATTTCCAACATGAAACATTTTAGTTTGGAGATATTTGAGCATTTAAATATTTTATATTATTTTAAATGCCCAAATTCAATTATTTATGATTTAATTCAAAAACCCTAGGATGGCCTAGGAAAATGTGCACCACTTTTGGCAGAGGTTCTGAACCAAGACAAAAATGATGGGCATTTTAGAAGGGCATTTCAGGTTCATTGAAAAATTATTTTAGTAACCCTAGTTGGTTTCAGAGGGGACTGGGGGTTCTGTCATCCCCATTTCAAGTTTCTGATGAAAGAGTAAACATGATGCAATACTCTAATGCATGACTAGCTAGGGTGTGACAACTCACCCCCACTCAAAAGAATCTCGTCCCGAGATTTGGGTTCCTCCAGGAAGAAGGCGGGATATTCAAGTCGAAGACGATCCTCCCTTTCCCAAGTTGCTTCATCCTCAGAATGGTGCGACCATTGTACTTTGAGAAACTTGATATTATGACGTCGGGTGGTACATTCGGCCTGATCGAGGATACGAATGGGGTACTCTCGATATGTAAGATTATCTTGGAGATCAAGCATTTCGTGGTCCACTTCACGGATAGGATCCGAGAAGCAACGCCTGAGTTGAGAAACGTGGAAGACATCGTGAACTCTGGAGAGGTGCGGAGGTAGTTCCAATTGGTAGGCAACTTCTCCTCGTTTGGCGAGAATGCGAAAAGGTCCAATGTAACGAGGAGCCAATTTGCCTTTGATACCGAAACGATGAGTTCCCTTCAGAGGGGTGACCCGAAGATAAGCCTTCTCGTCAACCTCGAAAGTCATAGCCTTATGCTTTCGGTCATATTGACTCTTTTGACGGGATTGGGCTGTTCTCAACTTTTCACGAACGATACGAACTTGTTCTTCTGCTTCCTGAATCATATCCGGGACAAAGAATTGTCTTTCCCCGGTCTCTGACCAGTTAAGGGGTGTTCGACATCGTCGTCCATAGAGAACTTCAAAAGGGGCTTTACCCAAACTAGATTGATAGCTGTTGTTGTAGGCGAATTCGGCAAATGGAAGGCACTTCTCCCAGTCCATTCCGAATGAGATAACAGAGGCTCGAAGCATGTCTTCTAGAATCTGATTGACGCGTTCCACTTGACCACTTGACTGAGGGTGGAAAGCGGTGCTAAAAGAGAGACGGGTTCCCATAGCATTTTGGAAACTTCCCCAAAATCGAGAGGTGAAAAGACTTCCTCGATCCGAGTTAATTTCCAAAGGAACACCATGGAGAGACACTATTCGGGAGATGTATAAGTCTGCCAGCTGACTAGCGGTTATACTCTCACGAACGGGTAAGAAATGAGCTACTTTGGAAAGACGATCGACCACGATGAAAATAGCATTATTCCCTCTCTTGGTCCTGGGAAAACCGGTAATGAAATCCATACCAATTTTATCCCATTTCCATTCAGGAATAGCTAAGGGTTGAAGGGTGCCAGCAGGCCGTTGGTGCTCTGCTTTTACACGACGACAGACGTCGCAATTTGCAATATACTGAGCAATTTCTCTCTTCATCCTAGTCCACCAGAACCTCTGGCGTAGGTCCTGATACATTTTAGTGCTACCGGGATGAATGGTGAGAGGAGATTCATGAGCTTCCTTAAGGATTAATCGCCTTAGGTTGCGCACTTTGGGAACCACTAGTCGATTCCCGAAGTATACGACTCCTTGATCATTAATGGAGAAACAATTCGCAATTCCTTTCTGAATGTTCCTCTTGATGCGGGAGATTCCCGGATCTACCTTCTGTGCTTTGATAATTTGATCCGTAAGGGTAGGTTTTGCCACCAAGGTGGAAAGAAAACCTTGGGGTACAATGTGAAGGTTAAGTTTCCGAAATTCCTCATGGAGAAGCGGTTGACTCTGTTGTAACATCAGGTTGTTACAATAAGATTTACGACTTAGCGCATCAGCCATGACGTTAGCTTTCCCTGGGGTGTAGGTTATTCCTAAGTCGAAGTCTGTGATCAATTCAACCCAACATCTTTGCCTGAGATTCAGATCCGGTTGGGTGAAAATGTACTTCAGACTTTGGTGATCAGTGAATATTTCGCAATGATTACCGAGGAGGTAATGTCGCCAGGTCTTAAGTGCATAGACTACGGCTGCAAGCTCTAGATCATGAGTAGGATAATTCTCCTCATGTGGGTGCAATTGCCGTGAAGCGTAAGCAATTACGTGTCGATCTTGCATAAGAATGCAACCTAGTCCTTGTCGCGAGGCGTCGCAGTAGATAACAAAGTCCTTGGAGAAGTCTGGCGGTACCAGCACGGGAGCAGAGGTCAGGCGTCTTTTCAGTTCCTGAAAGCTGTGCTCACATTGTGGAGTCCATTCGAACTTCTTATCTTTCTTGAGGAGTTCGGTTAGAGCTTTAGCAACCTTGGAGAAGTTCTCGACAAAGCGACGGCAATAGCTCGCTAAGCCTAGAAAACTCCGAACTTGCTTGACCGATTCAGGTGGAGTCCAATTAAGGACGGCTTGAACTCGCTCGGGGTTAACAGCAATACCTTTACCAGATATTACATGACCCAGATAGGTCACTTCTGACAACCAGAATTCACATTTCGAAAATTTGGCATAAAGGCGATGCTCTCGAAGTTTCTTCAACACTAGCCTTAAATGTTCGGCATGTTCTTCCTCGTTCTTGGAATAGATGAGTATATCATCGAGATAAACTACGACGAATTTATCCAAATACTCCATGAAGATTGAGTTCATTAACCGAGAAAAGGTGGCTGGAGCGTTGGTTAAACCGAAGGACATGACGGTGTACTCGTATTGGCCATAACGAGTAACAAAGGCCGTTTTAGGAATGTCCCCGTTTCTGATTTTGATTTGATGGTAGCCCAACCTCAAATCCAACTTGGAGAAGACTGAGGATCCAGCGAGCTGATCGTACAGGTCGTTGATCCTGGGAAGCGGATATTTGTTCTTGATTGTGACCAAATTGACAGGTCGGTAATCTACAACCATCCGGTCCGTACCATCCTTCTTCTTGACGAATAGGACGGGGCAAGCCCACGGAGATGAACTAGGGCGGATGAAACCCTTTTTCAAGGACTCATCGAGTTGTTTCTTAAGCTCGGCTAGTTCTAGGGGTGCCATCTTATAGGGTCTTCTAGCAATCAGAACGTTTCCTGGAATGAGATCTATTACGAACTCAACATCCCTGTCGGGTGGAACACCTGGCAATTCTTCTGGAAAGACATCCGGAAAGTCACAGACTACCGGCACGTCCTCAAGATCTGGCAAAGGGCTGGCGTTAAGAGAATATAATTGTCGCTTGGCTATTCGGGTCAAGACATTGACTATCTTCCCCGAAGGATGGGTGAGTTAAACAGTCCTAGAGAAGCAATCAATTTTGGCTTGATGAGCTGACATCCAGTCCATACCCAAAATGATATTAATATCTGAAGATTTAAGGGCTATCAAAGATGCGAGAAAAACAAGTCTATCGACTTGGATTTCATTTCCATGGCTTACTCTAGAAGTTTGCCATTTGGATCCCGGAGTTTGAATTACCATAGAGGTTGGCATATCACCGAATGCGACGTTATGCAAGCGAGCATAGTTTTCAGATATAAACGAATGAGAGGCTCCTGTATCGAAAAGAACAGATGCCGGGTGGCAATTAACAAGAAGCGTACCGAGAACAACGTTGGGATCCTCTTGAGCTTCTTCGGCAGAGATACAGTTGACATGGCCACGTGAAGCGGTGACCGGTTTGGCGTGGAATATTTTTCCTGTCGGCTTGCCACGGCCAACAGCTTTAGCAGACTGGTTGGGGTTGGTCTGGGGACACTCACGCATATAGTGACGAGATTCCCCACACTTGAAACAAGTCACGGAACTGGTACGTGGAGGAGCATTGTTGGTTGGACCTCCATAGGGCTTGGTCGGTGCAGACTGTTGAACAGGGCGAGGCGCCTGGAAAGATGGCCTCGGTGTGAACCTGGGTGGCAGGGCGGTGTTGGGCACCCACACGCGGCGCTTCTGAGGACCAGCACCGGATGAGGAACCCATATCACGGCCATGCTTGCGTGTTGCGTCATAGTCAGTCTGACCAGTTTCAGCACTGATGGCTTTGTTGACAAGTTTCGGAAAAGATGTGCACTCATGCAGACGGAGGTCGCGGCGAAGCTCAGGACTAAGGCCCTTACGGAACCTTGCTTGCTTCTTGGCGTCAGTAGACACTTCCTCAGTTGCATATCGGGCGAGATTACCAAACTCCCTGCTATAGGCATCCACAGAAAGTCGGCCTTGGGTGAAACTGCAAAATTCTTCACGTTTACGGTCCATGAGACCCTCCGGAATGTGATGTTCACGGAAAGCCTCGCTGAATTCAGCCCAAGTAGTGACATGGCCCGCTGGGCGCATAGCTCCATAATTCTCCCACCATAGACTGGCGGGGCCTTCAAGATGATATGCAGCAAAGGTGACCTTGTCAGCCTCCGCTACCAGCGCGGAATGCAGTTTGTGAGAGATACTGCGAAGCCAGTCATCAGCGTCGAGAGGCTCGACGGAGTGGTGGAACGTGGGTGGATGCAATTTGATAAAATCACTGAGTGACACCACGTTAGTCCTCTGATGGTGTGCTGTGTTCTGTTCAATACGCTCCAACAAACGGTTGGTCTCCCGCTTGTTTCTCTCAGCTTCCATCATAACCTCGGCTAGTGAAGGAGGATGAGGCAGATTTGCATCCCTGGCTTCACTGCCTTCGGCCTGCTCTTGGGAAGCAGGGTTAGCGCGCGTGTTGACCATCCTAGGTAAACAAGACAATGATTTAGTCAGGATGATAAAATTCCGACATAGGATACATAATGTAAGGAATAAATCGGAATGCAAGATGATCATCCGTATGACGTGGTAGATACAGAAATTGCTTCTTTTATTCCATCGTCATACACACCATACAGGGTTTAGTACAAGACCAAACAAGGTACTATTACGGTGAAAAGAGGATTACATCTCATCGGAGGCATTCCAAGCTCCTATACATTATTTTTCTACCCCTCCGGAATGTGTACAAACTAGGTCATATCCCACGAGTCACGCGGGAGAATAGACGACACAGCTAGTGCGAACTAGTGATACTACCACTAACTCAGACCGATCCGTAGTAGTCCTCGTAGAAGTCACCTCCATAGCCTGGAAGCTCAACATGATCATCCGGAAACAGACGGTCTCGCGGAGCTTGTGGACCATAGGGGCTAGGATGAGGCCTTGCACCAACAAACGGTGGCCTGCGGGGACCGCGAGGTGGGGTGATGCCTCCTACATCACGCCAAACCATCACGTCCGGCAGAGCAGATCTCACAGGATAGAGATCACGCATATCCGAATATCCAGCTTGCACCGCCGGTGCGAACCGAGTCAAAGTGGCCCAGTGGTCAGCACGGGTATTGAAGAGCTCTAACCTTAAGGCCCGATTTTCACGGTCCTTATCCTCGAGCATCTCAGCAGTGGTGCGAGTCCGTGAATCCTCCTGAGTGGGGTCAGCATAAATAGCCTGGAGATACCCTTGTGCTCCCGGAAGTGATCCTGGCATATACCGGAAATCAGAGTCCCGAAATAGACCAGATCTGACTCGCATAATGGTCATCATAGAGTAGGCGGCGTCCTGCACAGCCATCTCAATAGTAACCCCGAGTCCGTAGGAGCAGTGAAGAGGCTCGATGGATCCAGGATAAGATGGAAATATCCTGACAGTGCAGAGATACTGGCTTTGATTGAAGTCCCGGAATTGCTCTTCGACCGTGTACTCAGGATACCAGCGGTATCCAGCCTCAGTCATTACCCTGACCAACTTAGCAGTATGGCCGGGTACATCTAGGCATCGAGTCAGGCGAACCACTTGATTGAGGTCGCGAGTGGCCATCTGAAAGCATAATCATAATGCAAAGGCATTAGAATTTCTAGCAAATTTTCGGCAGCATAACAGCTGTAAATGCTCAAAAAGGATTTTGAGATATTTGACAA
Organism: Triticum aestivum; assembly: GCF_018294505.1. Classification (NCBI taxonomy): domain Eukaryota; kingdom Viridiplantae; phylum Streptophyta; class Magnoliopsida; order Poales; family Poaceae; genus Triticum; species Triticum aestivum. The sequence goes on from NC_057801.1 coordinate 616,727,709, forward strand.
AGGATTTCGTACACACTCAACATCATCATATCAAAGTTCTGAAACCATTCTGGCAACATCATGTGGTAGTAGAACTGAACTAGGCTTGTAACCATCAAACTTATAAGGTACTACTAATTAGTAACACGTGATCCTGATAGAGAGAATAGAACCTAATTCCTTATCCCCGGTGGAAGAATGGACTGACTCAGATCAGAAGGTCATAAGGTATAAGGAGTAAAAAGAGCCTTACGTTCCAACCCACAAACAATTCCCCTACATATAACTAAAGAATTTCTAGACTCAACATCGACCAGTTTGGCTTGGAGAACCTACAGGCAGTCCGGCTCTGATGCCAACGCTGTCAGGAACCCGACTCGATGTCACATCGATCTAAGCGGTAACACCTCATATCACTTTGCGGCCTCACGCACGGTATCCCCACGGGTGTCGCCTTACCTTTGCCCGGGACCGTTTGCGCCTTTTGGCTCACGTATATGATAGTGTCGCTAGCATCCATATGATAAAGAGCCCGGGCTGACATGACTAGTCGTAAACCCAAAGTGGCACAGACTTACAGGGACAGGCATCCATGACCCAGCTTCGAACGTGTCGGTCATCAGCAAGTGGGTCCGGGCTGTAGCACTGGGCTAGCAGGACTCCGGTAAACCGGGCTGTAGCGGGCTAACAGGACTCCGGTACTCAAAGCGTGACATTTCCCCGAAGGGACAGACACAGGAACGAAGAAGGACACATGCCGGCCAGCCTAAGTGTTCCAGAGCAGTAGCAAGCTACCATGGCTCAGCGGTAACACTAGGAGACATTTCCCGGTAAGAGAGGCTACTAAAGATAAACAACTAGATAGTCAGATCCCACACATACCAAGCATTTCAATCATACACACAATATGCTCGATATGTGCAAATACAACGAAGCATCACAACATGACTCTACGACACAAGTACTTTATTTAAGGCTCAGGGAGCCATACATAACATACACAAAGGTACGGGTCTCACGACCCAACATACAAGTCATACAGTCATACAAACCAGCAGCGGAAGTAACTTGTCTGAGTATAGACAACTAGTAAAATAAAAGAGGCTTGGAAAGCCTAGCTATACTACGTGGTCCTTCACAAGCTCAGGGTCACCACCTGGGTCTTTAGCCTACTCGTTGATGTCAACGTCTACATAGAACCCATCAGAAGGGGTTGCAGCGTCTTCTGTAAAAATGTAGATTATAGCAACATGAGTAAAAAGGTACTCAGCAAGACTTACATCAGATCCTACATACATGCATAGTATCAGGAAGGGTTGGTGGAGTTATTGCAGCAAGCCACCTTTTACTCTTGGCTAGACTATCCTACGATACTCCAACTTGAAATGGTTTTGCGCACACGAGTCCACTACTCACCACTTCAATACACTACCGAGGATCCACCTCCGTCTTCCTACGGAAGAGCCATCCTCGGCACTCACACTTATCTTGAGGCTTTTAGTAGTTTCCATTTACTTGTCTATGAACTGTATAGGCAACCAAGTAGTCCTTTACCGCGGACGCGGCTATTCGAATAGATCATGTTAACCCTGCAGGGGTGTACTTCTTCATACACGCTCTCACCACTTACCGTCGCTTACACGACATGTACTCGGCAACCTTCAAGCGGAAGCCCAACGTGGGTGTCGGCCACGACCTACCTAATCACCTAAGCCTCCAGTCCAGGTTTATCGCCTATCTAGGTTCCATCCGCAGGGAGTCCGGCCGAGGTTTCCCATACGGCCCCGAACGATGTGAACAGGGTTCCCGAGATACCTAACGGGTATTCGGTACACCGTGCCACGTACCTACCGCATCACAGCCCACCCCTACGGTCAGCGCTGTCCAGGCCTCCAGTAGGCTACAAACACCAGAAACTACTTGCAACTCCTGGACGGAGAACTAGGGTGAATAAGAAGCCGAGAGGGTCCATTGGTTTCGGGCCCAATGCATGGTAGTAGCTGATTCTTAAATCACACATACAGATCTCAGTGCTTAAGGTCGGCTTCAATGACACAACCCACCATGTACTCCTACATGGCCTCTCATCGATACCTTTACCAAATCGTGTTCACCACACCACTCTCATTACCGACATAATCATTCCACTCTAGCCCATCACCCAGATGAACCAGACCTGACACGACTCTAAGCATAGCAGGCATAGCAAGGTAGGAACAACACATACATAGGGCTCAATCAACTCCTACACATGCTAGTGGGTTTCATCTAGTTACTGTGGCAATGACAGGTCATGCAGAGGAAATGGGTTCAACTACCGTAGCACACAGCAGTTTGAATCGCGTTGTCTTAATGCAGTAAAAAAGAGCAGGAGCGAGAACATGGGATTGTATCGATATGATCAAATGGTTGGTTGCTTGCCTGATGGTTCGATGCACTGATATGGTTCTTCGTTAGGGTAATCACGGTACTCCTCGGGGGCAGAACCTGTCGCAAAGGACACCGATACACAACCATCACCAAACAATGTGCAACAATATGATGCATGCATGAAACATAGCAATATGAGTGTGTTGGGCTAATGCAACTAAAACCAGAAGGGTTTGAACAAATTTGAATCAAAGATTCAAATTTCAAATTCAAATATGGCCTTTTAAAGTGCTTTTCCTTGTTCTGCTTAAAACATCAATTTAACTTGTTTGATCATGCATAAAAATAGTACAGATGGATAGATTGGATTTTTCTGATCATTTTTCATATATAATTTGTCCAATTTGGAGTTACAGAATAAAAGTTATGAATTTTTGAAGTTTAAATAATATTCTGGAATTTCCTGATTAAATTTAAATCCAGAAAATCAATTACTGCGTCAGCCTGACGTCAGGGTGACGTCAGCAGGTCAACGGAACAGGTCTGGGTCAAACCTGACAGTGGGTCCCGCATGTCAGGGTGATTATTTTAATTAAGATTTGATTAAAACTAATCCTGTATAATTAGCAGGGCTGGGCCCCACCTGTCATTGACTCAGGGGAGTCAACCAGGGCCCACCCGTGGTCAAAGTCAAAGCCAGCGACGCCGGCGTTTAGCCGCCGGCGAGCCAGACGCGGCGGCGGGAGTGGTTTTGGCCATTTCGGCCACCAAAAGGGCCGCGGAGACCACCGGAGTGGAGCTGAGGACAAACCGCAGCTCTTGGCGGAGTCCGTTGGGGTCGGGGTGGCCGGAGTTGGTGCCGGCGACGACTTTGGCGGCCACCGGGGTTCGGTCGAGGATGAACTTGGCGCTAGAGGGGTCGGTGAGGCTCGTGGAGTGGCTAGCTAGGTGCTGTGGGACTCGGTGAGCAAGATGGACACCATCTTGTGGCCGGAGTGTGGCCGGAAGCACGTCGGCGACGAGGTCCGCGACGGCGCGTGTGGGTGATCTTGGTGCGCTCGCTGTGGTGCTCGAGAGAGAGAAAGAGAGGAAGGGGAAGTTAGCCCAGCTCACTGTGGTCTTGATGGAAAGGACGGCGTGGTCGGGGACGAGCTGCGGCGGCGGCGACGGCGAAGGGGATCTCCGGCGATGGCGGTTCGGGCGAGGTTGGTGCGGCGGCTTCGAGGCACGCGAGCGCTCGGGGCTCGGCTAGCTCGAAGGAGTAGAGGACGGCGGAGCTTCTGGACAGGGTGGCGCGGCGTGGAGACGACGGGGAGCACGGCTACGGTGGTGGTGCGGCGACGGTGGCGTCGGCCATGGCGTGGGAGCGCGAGGGAGAGGAACTGGGGGCGAATGGAGGTGTCCAGGAGGGTCGGGGCGCGACGTGGAGCTCGTCCAGGCCATCAGGGCGGCGAGAGGGGGAGGCCGGGCGGCGTGCAGCTGCGTGGCGAGCTGCGGTGCCGCCGCCGAGCACCTTGGCTGCCTGCCTGGCAAGCCAAGCAGCTCGCTGGAGCGGTGGCCGGGCTGGGCCGGCCAGGTGGGCTGGCTGGTGGGCCTGCGGTGGCACCAGGTAAGTTTTCCCCTTTTTTTCTGTTTCTGTTTTATTTAATATATATCTGCAACTTTGTTGAATTTAATAAAATACCTAGGCAACTTCAAAAATCACCAAACTATTCCTGGCCCATAGTTGGATTATTTCCAACATGAAACATTTTAGTTTGGAGATATTTGAGCATTTAAATATTTTATATTATTTTAAATGCCCAAATTCAATTATTTATGATTTAATTCAAAAACCCTAGGATGGCCTAGGAAAATGTGCACCACTTTTGGCAGAGGTTCTGAACCAAGACAAAAATGATGGGCATTTTAGAAGGGCATTTCAGGTTCATTGAAAAATTATTTTAGTAACCCTAGTTGGTTTCAGAGGGGACTGGGGGTTCTGTCATCCCCATTTCAAGTTTCTGATGAAAGAGTAAACATGATGCAACACTCTAATGCATGACTAGCTAGGGTGTGACAATTTCCATACATGTCACTCTTGATTCATTGCATATCCCGGTACAGGAGGCATTCATATAGAGTCATATCTTGTTCAAGCTTTGAGTTGTAAATCCATAAAAGTGTGATGATCTTCATTATTAGAGCATTGCCCTAGTGAGGAAAGGATGATGAAGACTATGATTCCCCATCAAGTCGGGATGAGACTTCGGACTTTACAAAAAGAAAAAAAGAAAAAAAGAGAAAGGCCAAAAAAAAGAAAGGCCAAAGAAAAGAAAAGAAAAGACAAAGAAAAAATAATAAAATGAGAGAAAAAGAGAGAAGGGACAATGCTACTATCTCTTTTTCCACACTTGTGCTTCAAAATAGCACCATGATCTTCATGTTAGAGAGTCTCATATGTTGTCACTTTCATATACTAGTGGGAATTTTTCATTATAGAACTTGGCTTGTATATCGCAATGATGGGCTTCCTCAAAGTGCCCTAGGTCTTCGTGAGCAAGCAAATTGGATGCACCCAACTTAGTTTCTTATGTTGAGCTTTCATATATTTATAGCTCTAGTGCACCCGTTGCATGGCAATCCCTACTCACTCACATTGATATCTATTAATGGACATCTCCATAGCCCGTTCATACGCCTAGTTGATGTGAGACTATCTTCTCTTTTTTGTCTTCTCCACAACCACCATTCTATTCCACATATAGTGCTATGTCCATGGCTCACGCTCATGTATTGCATCAAAGTTGAAAAAGTTTGAGATTATTAAAGTATGAAACAATTGCTTGGCTTTTCATCGGGGTTGTGCATGATTAAATACTTTGTGTGATGAAGATAGAGCAACAGCCAGACTATATGATTTTGTAGGGATAACTTTCTTTAGCCATGTTATTTTGAGAAGACATGATTACTTTGATTAATATGCTTGAAGTATTATTATTTCTTATGTCAATATGAACTTTTATTTTGTACTCATTTGGATCTGAACATTCGTGCCACAATAAAGAAAAATACATTATGAATTATGCTAGGTAGCATTCCACATTAAAAGTTCTCTTTTTATCATTTACCTACTCGAGGACGAGCAGGAATTAAGCTTGGGGATGCTTGATACGTCCCCAACTTATCTATAATTTTTGATTGTTCCACGCTATTATATTACCCCTTTTGGATGTTTATGGGCTTTATTTTACACATTTATATCATTTTTGGGACTAACCTACTAAACGGAGGCCCAGCCCATATTGCTGTTTTTTTGCCTATTTCAGTATTTCGAAGAAAAGGAATATCAAACAGAGTCCAAAGGGAATGAAACCTGCGGGAGCGTGATTTTTGGTACGAACGTGATCCCGAGAGCTTGGAGTGCAAGTCAAGAAGCTTCCGAGGGCCCCACGAGATACCCCCCCCCCTTGTAGGGTGCGCCCCCTGTCTCGTGGGCCCCTCGGGTGGCCACCGACGTACTTCTTCCTCCTATACATACCTACGTACCCTGTTGGGGATATAACTATTTGTGTAAGCTGCCCAGGAGGGGCCGGGTTACGCAAAGAAGACTCACCAGAAAGAAGCCCAAGACCAAGCATGAAGATGGCGGTTCAATAAAGGGCCTAAGGCCCACAGGCGACTTGAGGACCGTTGTAGTAAAGCGCCACAATGGCATGACTTGTATTATAAGGTAGATTTAACTAGTCACCGAGCCGGACACTGTTTATAAGCCGACCGGGACTTTGTAAGCCACAGGGCGTCAACTCGGGTATATAAGGGGACGACCTGCTGGCGGCTGAGGGCAAGAAACAACTCATTGAGAGCCGGGCATAGCGTATCTCGCTCCTTGGTCATCGAAACATCAATACCAACCCAACTAGACGTAGGCCTTACCTTCACCGTAAGGGGCCAAACTAGTATAAAACTCTCGTGTCCTTTGTCCCGATTAACCCCTTCAAGCTTCCTAGTTGCGATGGCTCCACAACTAAGTCCTTTCACGAGGACATCTGACGTGACAATTCCACGACAGTTGGCGCCCACCATGGGGCCAGCGCACGGTGGATTTGAGTTCTTGAAGGGCAACTTCGAAGGGCTCAAGGGATACGTAGTGGGCCGGATGACCAAGAGTCGTCGCGGCAAGATCTACATCGACGAGGAAGGCTGGGGCCCCGACGCCGGCTCAATTGAGTACGGGTAACGGGTCCCCTTCGGCGGAATCCACGTCTTTATCGGCCGGATTGGTGAGTCGGGCCCTGTGCCGGACAACTGCACCAACCTCGTCGAGACGGCTCAGCGTGCGAGGAAGACCCAAGTTCAACCTGTCATAAAGCATGCCTTCGTGGGCTGCATCCACGAAGAGAAATTTTTTGAAGGATCTGAAGATGGTGGTGAGACGGTCGTCCCCTCGGACGATGACTCGTCCGCCGGTTCAATAGATTCGTTATACCAAGTGCAAGACGGCGTGCTTGGGGGCTGTTCCGATGGTACTAGTATTCCGGACCCCTATGAGCCACCAAGATGGGCAGGAGTCTTCATGGCTGGGACTCAACCCGGCCAAAATTCTATGGTCGCTACAACAATAACATCCCGCACGGGGGCAGCCAGGGCAGGAGGCCCTGTGCGCCCGCCGGCTCAGGTGCTGATAGATCTCATGGACAAGCTTATGGCCCTATTAACCGCCACGGTTATTCCTGCAAACAAAGATGAGCATGATGCGGAGGTGGCACGGGTGCGTGAGGAGATAGTTGGGGCCAAGGAGGCCTTGGCAGCTGAGGACACTAGATTAGCCACAGAGCGAGTGGCTCTAGATGCACGGGCGCAGCGGCTACAGTCAAAAGCTTACCAGCTCACGATGAGCCTAAATGCGTCTAATGAGGTGATGAGGAGGAGACATCAGAAAACCCAGTCCCGTTTACCTCCGAATTACGACCCTCGGGCTCTTTTCGCTACACCCGGGGCCGGCCCAAGTAACCCGCCAGAGACTAATCAGTTTATGACAGCCGGAGGAGGAGGTTCGGCTCAGCCTCGGGAGATGCCACCTCCTCATGGGAGCATGGCACCTTCTCGTTATGTGCCGATACCACCGGCTCACTTTTCCAACCCCATGGAGAAATTAATCGCGGCATCGGCACGCTTGGCGGCTCTTCCCATGGACAGTGATGACCGACAGCGGTGGAAACCTGGAGGGTCAGAGAACTTCTCCAGACGGTCTTGGCTCAACAAGAGACCTATTCTTACAGCCGGGACAAGATTTATTCAACTCCTCTGCCTTGGTTAGCACCGCCTCGTCAAAACCGGAGTCTGGAGTTACAACAGGCACATGGAGTCTGAAGCTTTGTCAAGCAACGCCCAGCGCCGTAACCAGCCCGGTGGCTATAATCCGGTACAGGACCGAATACGTCAGCAGAACGAGTGGGCGGCTCAGCTAGCGGCTCAACGGACGGCTCATCACGATTTCCTAGAGTATTCAATGACTTCAGTTGAGACAGGAGTAGCCACTAGAACCGGCGGTGTTCCTTGTCTGGTACCGGCTCTGCGTAATGTGCGCCTACCCAAAGACTTCAAGGGACCTCGAAAGGTGCCGAACTACACGGTCGACTTACAGCCCGGAGCGTGGATCGAAAGTTATGAGATGGCCATGGAGCTGTTGGAGGTCAGCGATGCAGCGATGGCTAAGTATTTCACCATGATGTTAGATGGAACGGCCCGGTCCTGGTTAAAGGGTTTGCCACTCATTTCCATTGGTTCATGGCTAGAGATAAAATCCCGTTTCATCCAGAACTTCAAAGACACTTGTAAGCAGTCTATGTCAATTGTAGACTTGACAAATTGTAAGCAGGAGGAGGGTGAATCTACGACTCATTGGGTACGCCGGGTCAAGGAGATAATACATTCATCTGACAAGATGGATGCCGGCTCTGCAGTCCTCATGTTAGAGAAGAATTGCCATTTTGAGCCGCTGAGGCAGAAACTAGGGCGCCTTAAGCGTGATTGCAACGATATGGGTACGCTGATGGCGGCTTTAGTCAAATACGCCGACTCTGATAGTACCAAGGACCCTGCGTCTAATGAGGAAAAGACCGGGAAGGGAAAGAAGAACGACAATGGGAAGGGTCAGCAGCATAACCCGACGAATCAAGGAGGCAATAAGCGTAAGGCGGATGGTAACCCGGAGTTTGTAGCCAATGCCAATACACAAGGTAACAATCAGAGATGTAAGGGCAAGCCGCCTCGATCTGGCGGGTCAGGCCCATCTCTTGAGCAGCTACTCAATGAGCCCTGCCCGAGGCACGGCACCCGGGAACGACCCGCCACCCACCTGTGGAAGGATTGCGCGATCATGAAAGCATTTAAGAATTCCAACACCTTTGACGGAAATCATGGGTCCGGCGGCGGCTCAGGGGCTGGCGGTTTTCATGGCCCCGGTGGTGGTTCAAGTTCCGTCTTTCAGGGACATCAAGGCGGCTATAATCAACCGTAGTCTAGTCAAGGAGAGCAGCACCAGCAGCAGTCGGGTTATCAGAGCCATCCGAAGCAGTTGAATAGTGGGCAGTATCACGTGTTTACCACTAGCTTATGCAAACGTGACCAGAAGGTCCATAGGAGGGCCGTAAATTCTGTTGAGTCGGCAGTTCCTCGTTATTTGAGGTGGTCAGAACAGCCCATTGTGTGGAGAAGAGAAGATCACCCTCCACAGGTTGATAATCCAGGTCAGTTAGCCTTGGTCGTGGCACCTCAGGTTGGTGGATATAAATTCAGTAAGGTACTCATGGACGGAGGTAGCAGCATCAATATCCTCTATTATGAGACCTTTCGACGCATGGGGTTGACTGATAAGAATTTGAGGACATCCAACACTGTTTTCCATGGAGTGGTTCCTGGTAAGTCGGCTTACCCAGTTGGCAAGATTGAACTGGAAGTGGCCTTCGGAGATGAATATGAATCCAGAACTGAGAAACTGACGTTTGAAGTTGTCAAAATCAGGAGCCCGTATCATGCTCTGTTTGGGCGGCCGGCTTATGCTAAGTTCATGGCACGGCCGTGTTACGTCTATTTGCAGCTCAAGATGCCGGGTCACAAGGGCACCATCACTGTTTATGGAAGTCGAAATGTAGCCTTGGAGTGTGAAGAAGGCGAGGCGGCTTATGCTGAGTCTGCCTGTGCAGCGGAAGAGCTCCAATTTTATCAAGACAATGTTGACCCGGCAGATATGACCTCCCTGAAGAAACCAACTACAGAGCATGACCCAGTGTTGAAGTTTAAATCGACCGCTGAGACGAAGCTTGTTGACTTCACCCCAGGTGACTCTTCTAAGCAGTTCAGCATCAGTACCAATTTGGATCCTAAATAGGAAAGTGCGCTCATCGAGTTCATCCGTGAGAACCGGGACATCTTTGCATGGAAACCTTCTGACATGCCGGGTGTACCGAGGGAACTCGCTGAGCACACTCTCAATATTGATCCGAAGTATAAGCCGGTCAGGCAATTTCTTCGACGGTTTAACGAAGAGAGACGGAAAGCTATTGGAGAGGAAGTCGCCCGGCTCTTAGCGGCCGGGTTCATTGTTGAAGTTTTTCACCCGGAGTGGTTGGCTAACCCGGTGCTTGTGCTTAAAAAGAACGGCACCTGGCGGATGTGTGTGGACTACACGGACTTAAACAAGGCTTGTCCGGCTGATCCCTTTGCTCTCCCCCGTATTGGTCAAATCATTGTTGCTATGGAGGGTTGTGAACGTTTGAGCTTCTTGGATGCTTACTCTGGTTATCATCAGATCAAAATGGCAGTTAAGGACCAGGAGAAGACGACTTTCATCACTCCGTTTGGAGCCTTCTGTTATGTATCTATGCCGTTTGGGCTCAAGAGTGCTCAGGCGACTTATCAGCGATGTGTGCAGAACTGTCTACATGATCAAATCGGGCGTAATGTTCATGCTTATGTAGATGACATCATGGTGAAGTCCAGAGAGAAGGAAACCTTGATATCCGACTTGAAAGAGACCTTTGATAATCTCCAGGTTTATAAGATGATGCTTAACCCGGCCAAGTGTGTGTTTGGTGTACCTGCAGGCAAGCTCTTGGGTTTTCTGGTATCAAATAGAGGCATTGAAGCTAATCCGGAGAAGATTAAGGCAATTACCTCTCTGGCTAAACCGGCGTGCATCAATGATGTTCAGCGACTGGCGGGTCGTGTTGCCGCTTTAAGCCGGTTCATAAGTCGGTTAGGTGAGAAGGCCCTACCACTGTATCAGATGATGAAGAAAACAGACACTTTTGTCTGGAGTGATGCTACAGATGCTGCCTTTGGAGACCTGAAGAGGCAATTGTCTGAACCACCAGTTCTTGCGGCTCCCATTGATAAAGAGTCGTTGCTGTTATATGTGGTTGCTAATTCACGAGCCGTCAGTGTTGCGATCGTGGTGGAGCGTAAGGAAGCCGGCAAAGAGCATCCGGTTCAACGGCCGGTTTATTATATCAGTGAGGTGCTTATTGAGTCTAAACAAAGGTATCCACACTGACAGAAACTTGTTTACGGAGTGTTTATGGCAAACTGGAAGTTGAAGTAGTACTTTCAAAGTCATCCTATAACTGTGGTAAGTTCTGCGCCCTTGGGAGACATCATCCAGAATAGGGAGGCCACAGGACGGGTCGCCAAGTGGGCTATTGAGCTTGGGCCTCACGGTTTGAAGTACATCCCGTGTACTGCTATTAAGTCTCAGGCCTTGGTGGACTTTATCAATGATTGGACAGAGTTGCAGGCACCTGAGGAGAAGCCAGATAACACATATTGGACTGTTCACTTTGACGGGTGTAGGCAGCTAGAAGGCTCGGGGGCTGGAGTTGTTTTAACCTCCCCTCGAGGTGACAAATTTTGTTATGTGCTCCGGCTTATGTTTCCTTGTACTAACAATGCAGCTGAGTACGAGGCCTTACTCCATGGTCTCTGGATGGCCAAGGAGATGAACTTAAGCCGGGTAAGGTGTTTGGGCGACTCAGACCTCATGGCTCAACAGGTGTCAGGCAAGTGGGATTCCAAGGATCCCCTTATGGCGGCTTATCGTCGTGAAGTAGATACTGTGGCTGGTCACTTCAAAGGTTATCAAGTGGAGCACATTGATTGAAGGAAGAATGAGGCGGCTGATGCTTTAAGCCGGTTGGGATCTCAACGTAAGCCGGTGCCGCCTAACACCTTTCTCGATGTTTTGCATAATCCTTCTGTCAAGGTGCCTACAGAGGAAGAGTTAGCAGTGCCAGACCCGGAGGCACAACTGGTGGCAGCTCTCCACGTCATCCCGGATTGGACGGTACCATATTTGGCCTATATGACCCGGGGAGAGTTGCCTGAGGACGAGACCTTGGCAGGGCAAATCGTCAAGCGGTCCAAGTCTATGACGATTGTTCATGGTGAGTTACATCACCGAAGTGTCACTGGGGCATTTCAGCGTTGTGTGTCGCCTGCAGAGGGTCAAGAGATACTTCGTGAGATCCACGAAGGAGATTGTGGTCATCATGTCGGGTCAAAATCCCTCGTGGCTAAGGCTTTCCGTCATGGCTTCTACTGGCTGACGGCTCATGCTGATGCGGAGGATCTGGTCAGTAAATGTGACGATTGTCAAAAGTTGTCACGACAAGCTCATGTGCCGGCTCAAGAATTGAGGATGATCCCAATCACTTGGTCGTTCGCAGTCTAGGGGCTTGACATGGTTGGGCCTTTCACGAGGTCTAAGGATAAAAAGACGCATCTCCTGGTGGAAGTGGATAAGTTTACAAAGTGGGTTGAGGCAGAGCCAGTCAGTAAGTGTGATGCAGCCACGGCGGTTCAGTTCATGAAAAAGGTGATCTTTCGTTTTGGTTTCCCACACAGCATTATAACTGATAATGGCACTAATCTCTCCAAGGGTGCCATGGAAGAGTTCTGTCAACGAGAACATATCCGGCTTGATGTTTCGGTTGTTGCTCATCCTCAATCCAATGGTCAAGCAGAAAGAGATAATCAAGAGATCCTGAAGGGTATCAAGCCCCGGCTCTTTGTCCCCTTACAACGGACTCCGGGTTGTTGGGTGGAGGAGTTACCTTCTGTATTGTGGAGCATCAACACTACGCCTAACAGGTCTACAGGCTACACACCTTTCTTCATGGTGTATTGTGCAGAAGCGGTCCTGCCAAGTGACATCCGACATGATTCACCCCGCTTGGCGGCTTACGTTGAGGATAACAACGAAGAAGCTTGTCAGGATGCACTTGACTTCTTGGATGAGGAGCGAGACTTGGCAATAGCCCGCTCGGCAATTTATCAACAAGACCTGCGCCGCTATCACAGCCGCCGAGTTAGGAGCAAAATCTTTCAGGAAGGCGACTTGGTGCGCTGGCTCATTCAGGATCAGTCTGACATGCACAAGCTATCCCCACCTTGGGAAGGACCCTTTGTGGTTAGCAAGAATCTGCACAACGGGTCATACTACCTCATCGATGTTCGAGAGCACAAAGACTTACGTAAGTCGGAGGAGGAGACCCGCCGGCCGTGGAATATTGCTCATCTCCGGCCTTACTATACTTAAACCACCGGCTCTCAAGATGTATATATTTTGATGATGTATATATTATATAAAGAAATAAAGCAGGACCTCTGTCCTTTTTACCCTCAAAAGTTCATGTGTCTTTTTATAAGGTGGTGGAGACAACCAACAGGGAGCGGATCACATCTGAATCCGGCTTCCCCTTTGGTCTGGCTTATGATCATATCTGAATCTAGCCATGATCACCTGGGGGCTTCCTGTTCAAACATAGGTCATATTCGAACCAAAGAGAACATAGCTGTCGATACCCACTTGATCGGCATACTGCCAAACCCACTTGGGGGCTTCTTGATCATATTTGAATCACAGCTTAAACCCTTTGGGTCTGACGTGGATCGTATTTGAATTAGCATCATTAAACAACTCTTATGGTCACTTGGGGGCTTCCTGTTCAAACATAGGTCGTATTCGAACGGAAGAGAACATAGCTGTCGATACCCACTTGATCGGCATCGCCAAAGCCACTGGGGGCTATATGATCGTATCTGAATCTTAGCTTAATCCCTTTGGAACGGTTTACTGATCGTATTCAAATCAGAAGCCTGTAAATGTTGTTTATTATCCATCATAAGCATAATTATTTTGACTATCTTGAGTATTGAATCAGAGACCTTCTTGAAAGCATTATGAGATGGTTTTTGATTCTTCCAATTTAATATTGATCACTCCAGGTTGTTAAGTGCCAGGTGAACATCATATAAGCAGGGAAGATTATCAAAGGGATCGCAGGTATGCTATTATGATTATGTTTAACAAATATAGTCATAAACCGGCCTGTATATGATGTCTTTTGTTCGTGTTCCGGGTTATAAATACTTTATGTGACCCCCAACGCGATAAACCTCCAAGGGAATTTTGCTTGTTTTATGTGGAGGATAAGGCAAACAAATTTAAACGTCAAGGAAATAAACAACCAACATTAGCCAGAAATATATAGGGATGGCGGATTATGAAAGTATTTAGCGCTGGGAACATGCGCGAAGGCATGGCAAACATTGAGAAGTTTTTTCTACCCTATTACAAGACTCCCCGAGTCTGAATAAATGAAGCATTGTTTTTTGCAAAACGCCCGGCGATTCACTCCTTCGGCGGGCTTGAAGATTCCGGGTTATCCTTCTCTACCTCTCCGTCGGTTGCTTTGTCCTGGAAGGTTGACGAGGCCCAGTCAATGCCACTCAAGGCTTCAAACTCAGCTTCATCATCTATTAAACCGGCTGGTTCCACTTCAGGGGCAAAAGTATGCTTATGAGTTGGAGGGATCAAGCTGACTTGATCATATGGAGTGTTTGGAATTCTCCGGTTCTCACTGTCATAGCCCGGCGAATACTTGGTAAGGTCAGTGTCGTTCCAATGAGGGTATCCAAGGGGCGTATGACTTTGACACAGGCGGTGAAGTCTTGATCGTCAAATACGGTCCCATCTTCTTTTAGACTCGGGTATCCAAGGGCGAGGTCGGCCAGGTCTAGTTCTAGAATCCATGCCTTTGCCCGGCTCAATGCGGCTACGGCCCCGGCTCTTGAAGACGGCCGCCTTAAATCCTAGATCCGTTGAGGTAGCACAGCGAGACACTTTAGCACGTCTTGAAGAAGGTGGGGAGTGGTATTTGATAAAGCTACAGCAGCCAAAGCACGTTGTGACCCGGTGTACAGTTGTTCCACTAGAGTATAAACCGCCTTAAGTTTGATCAGCATGTTCTGCTTAAGGTTGGTGCTCCTGGGGCCTGTGTATTCACAAACATAAACATGAGCCAGAGATAACGATTACAATAGTCATCAAAGGAAGGATTACAATATTTGAGGTTATATACAGTAACTTACTGAAGATGGCTGAGACCATTTGGGATATCTGGCGCTTTAGGTCGGACAGCTCGGTGGTTGCTTCTGCAAGTGATGCCTCTGCCGTCTTGGCCCGAGTCACCAGTGAAGCCTTCTCATCAGCCCAGATATTCTTTTCCGACTCAAAATTCTTCTTCAACTTCTCTTGTCCAGAGACGCTGAATTCAAATTTGGAGTTGGCCTTTCGGGTTTCAAGTTCTTGAGCTGTCAGACAGCTCTTCAGGTCAGCAATCTCGAACTCAAATTGACTTATGGTGACCTACATTGATACCGGGTTATGGTAAGAATCATGGTAAGAGAACATTAAAGTCCCAAGTACTTTGCAAGCAAAGGATCTTGACACTTGGAGGCTAATGTATGCTGAAGAATTTTTAAACTACCATGCCGGGTCATGCATATTAAGTCTCAAGCACTTTACAAGTAAAGATACATGACACTTGGGGGCTAATGTGTATCGCAAGTTCAAACTATGATGCTACAACCGGATTAAATATTTTCTCTTTAAACCAGACAAAACAACAATAAGCAGATTTCTAAGTCTACAACATATTTATTAATAAGCAATAGACTTGGGGGCTATTACAGTAAGTATGATTCAGGAAAGGGGCATACGGTATACCTCAGATTTTTGTTGTATTTGCCTCACCATATCAATTTCCAGGTCACGGCTGTTGTGCACTTGATTGAGATTGCCAAAGACTATATCTCCAATGCTTAAGTGAGTATAATCAGTAATGTCATGCTTGGCCTTTTGGCGTTCGACAAGTTCTTCCTTGGCAGTACATTTGGCAAGGACAGTAGGCCGCCCCGGCTCAACAAACTGACTTTTCAGAAATTCAACTTCCGGGTCATTCGTCTTGACCGGCTAGGAGCTTCCAGGTTATCGGAGCTGTTGAGAGCATCTTCGGCAGACGGGTCAGAGGTTCACACCGGGATGTGAGAAGCCGGCTCAGGCGGTGGCTGATGGGTGGAGCTGTCAGGAGCAGACATATCAAGCGTCGGTTCAGTCACAACCGGGTCTTGTGACGGCTTATTCTTCTTTGCCCTCTTGCTGGGTTTCACTTGCATGCTGTCAACAAAGGTAGAAGGATGAATACTAAAGCATGAGTAAGGTAAAGCCTAAAGTAACTAAAGTTACAATACCCGGGAGGAGTTTTGAAAGCCGGCATGTTTGATTGCATAGACTCACCAGAGAAGGAGAGGTATCCTGATAATTGGAGTCAGATGGATTGAGAGGTTGACGAATTAAACCCGCCAAAGGTAAAGCAGAACGTAAATCGGAGATAACCTCAGTCCGACGCTTCCTAGTTACGTCAGGTAAGCTGGAGGAGAGTTCTGCATCTTTGTTGGTCCGGGTCTACCTCCGGTTTTCAAGCTGTTGTTGCTTCAAAAGAAATTGAGGATCTTGATAAGCTAGAGGATGTGAAAATCTTACTTTCCGGGTCACCCATCAGATTTTTTGCTTTGGCAAAGGCTTTGAGTCGGAGGAGATTATAGTTACCTCTTCGTCAACCGCTTGGCTGTTCCCCATATCCTCCTGAAAGGATGAAATGTTAGTAAAATAATGACAAAGGAGTTAAGAGAATTAAGGATTACCTCTTCATCATCCGAAGAAGTATCACCCAATTTGAGTAAATCGAAAGCGCTGGGTTTCTTCTTCTTTGAAGTTCCCGTTTTGGCGGCTTTCCTTTCAGTTTTCTTGGCTGTCCTGGCTTGTTTGGCAGCCTCATGGTCATACTTGACCTTCCAAAAGTTGTCATCGGCCTGTGAAAAAAAGATAAGAAATTATGAGTACTAGTAAGGTGTGACATGGCAAGGAGTATTTATTGAGGTTGATAACTTACTACAGGGGCCGGGTTCTTCTTGCAGAAGGGAAGTAAGCCGAAGGCATTACAAGTTACTGTGCCCTCCTTCAGCAGCGACTGGGTTGTAGCTTCCACCACATCATCTGGTAAGTCGTCAGGGCTATGACGCAGTGGATCATCCTTTTCTCCTGAATAAGTACACAATAAGCCGGGACGGCGGCTTAGCGGAAGTACTCGCCAAGTGACCCAGACTCGGACCAGATCAATGCCGTTTAAGCCGTTTCCCAAAAGAGCTTTGATCTTCTTGATGGTGGGATTGAGAGGCGGACGCTCAATAGCGGTTAGTTTATCCGCCAGCGGATGGTTGGACTCAAGGCGCAGAGCGCGGAAGCTGGGCAGAGGGATCTCATCAGCCGGCGAAGTGTCCTGACAATAGAACCACGTCTGATTCCAATCTTTTGGATGACTTGGCAGTTCAGCATAAGGAAAAAGGCAATCTCTCCGCCGCTGAATTGAGATGCCGCCAAGTTCAAGACTGGGTCCGTTGGGACGTTCATTTTGCCGGTTCAAGTAGAAAAGCTCTCTGAACAAAAGCAGATTTGGCTCTTCTGCCAGGTACACCTCGCAGAAGACTTGGAAATTACAAATATTTGACACGGAATTGGGTGCAATGTCTTGAGGTCTAAGGTCAAAGAAATTCAAAACCTCCCTGAAGAATTTTGAACCGTGA
Source organism: Triticum aestivum (assembly GCF_018294505.1). Classification (NCBI taxonomy): domain Eukaryota; kingdom Viridiplantae; phylum Streptophyta; class Magnoliopsida; order Poales; family Poaceae; genus Triticum; species Triticum aestivum. The sequence goes on from NC_057801.1 coordinate 616,745,022, forward strand.
GGGGCAAATCCCCGGTTCATGTGATCCATAAAAACAATCACCTCCCCTTCTTTGGGTTGAGGCTTCTCTTTAGACGGGTCAGGGGCACGATAAGACATGACCTCTTTCTTAGGCAGATGGCCAGACTTCACAAATTCATACAGTTTACTCCTTGTGACTGTGGATGGGACCCAATTACAGGTCACAGGAGCCTTGGCCGCCTTAGGTGCCATGACTAAAATTGAGGATTGTGACAAAATAAGAGGTTCCGGTTCAAATTTAACATGGAGGAAAATATTTAAAACTAGTCAAGGTGGCAGCTTAAGAAGGGGCCTAATGGTATATGGATAACTACGCAACAAACATTAAGCCACTAGAGGTGTCAAAGAGCAGTTAAACATATTCGACAGAGGCAGTTTTTTACTTCCGAGTGAAACAAATAGATTTCACAAGTTGCTGTTATTATTTTGGATCAAACAGATATTCTAAAAAGAAAAAATTTCTAGACCTAGAGCTGGCACAGATGAACTTCGAGGGGTCGAACAAGGCCTCTGTGCGACAAGAAGGGATCTACTTGCAATCAAAGTGGGTGTGAAACAGCTACCGCATCAGGTTTCTGCCATCTTTATGATCAAAATGACGGTGGTGAGCAAATCTACGAGGGGTTCCTATTGAGCAACGAAGAACACTGAAGAACTCGAAGGTCCTAATGCGGATCTGAGGAGCGAGGAAGAGGATACTTACGGATGCAGGATTGCTGCAGAAGGTCATCGCATTTTTTCTAGTCAAACCAGGTTGATGCAGTGGCCTGAGTTGGTGAAGACGAGGAGATCTGCGACAACGGTGGCGGAGCTCAAGCGGCAGAGGAGCAGCGAGAGGAAGAAGATGACTGAAGGAGGAGAATGGGAAGACCTAGGTCATGCCTATTTATTGGGAAAGGATGACTAAGAAGGCGTGAGAAACAAGGAGATAAGCGTTATTATCCAGCGGCCCCGACACCTCGATTTTCGGAACAGTCAGTAAAGGCAAGGATCCGTTGGAGGATATGATGAAATAAGGAATGAATTTAAGTAAAGATGATGTCACGGTGGGTTAACATGGATCCAAAAGATGACGTCATGGCGGGTTAAAGAAAACCTTTGCACAGTTAGAAGACTTAAGATTTATTTCTTAAAGTATTTTAAGATTGACATGAACATGTTCAAATCAATCTGGGGCCTAATGTTGGGGATATAACTATTTGTGTAAGCCGCCCAGGAGGGGACGAGTTACGCAAAGAAGACTCACCAGAATGAAGCCCAAGACCAAGCATGAAGATGGCGGTTCAATAAAGGGCCTAAGGCCCACAGGCGACTTAAGGCCCGTTGTAGTAAACCGCCACAATGGCATGACTTGTATTATAAGGTAGATTTAACTAGTCACCGAGCCGGACACTGTTTATAAGCTGGCCGGGACTCTGTAAGCCACAGGGCGTCAACTCGGGTATATAAGGGGACGACCTGCTGGCGGCTTAGGGCAAGAAACAACTCATCGAGAGCCGGGCATAGCGTTTCTCGCTCCCTGGTCATCGAAACATCAATACCAACCCAACTAGATGTAGGCCTTACCTTCACCGTAAGGGGCCGAACTAGTATAAACCTCTCGTGTCCTTTGTCCCGATTAACCCCTTCAAGCTTCCTAGTTGTGATGGCTCCATAACTAAGTCCTTTCACGAGGACATCTGACATGACAATTCCACGACATACCTCCAAAAACATCTAGGAGCACCACGAAACACAATTTCCACCACCGTAACCTTTTGTATCCGCGAGATCCCATCTTGGAGCCTTCGCCGGCACTCTGTCGGAGGGGGAATCGACCACGGAGGGCCTCTACATCAACATCCTTGCCCCTCCGATGAGTTGTGAGTAGTTTACAACAGACCTACAGGTCCATAGTTATTAGCTAGATGGCTTCTTCTCTCTTTTTTGATCTCAATACAATGTTCTCCCCCTCTCTTGTGGAGATCTATTCCATGCAAACTCTTTTTGCGGTGTGTTTGTCGAGATACGATGAATGGTGGGTTTATGATCAAGTTTATCTATGAATAATATTTGAATCTTCTCTGAATTCTTATGTATGATTGAGTTATCTTTGCAAGTCTTTTCGAATTATCTGTTTGGTTTGGCCTACTAGATTGGTCTTTCTTGCCATGGGAGAGGTGCTTAGCTTTGGGTTCAATCTTGCGGTGTCCTTACCCAGTGACAGAAAGGGTTGCAAGGCACGTATTGTATTGTTGCCATCAAGGATAACAAGATGGGGTTTATATCATATTGCATGTGTTTATCCCTCTACATCATGTCATCTTGCTTAATGTGTTGCTCTCTTCTTATGAACTTAATACTCTAGATGCAGACAGGAGTCGGTCGATGTGTGGAGTAATAGTAGTAGATGCAGGCAGGATTCGGTCTAGTTGTTATGGACGTGATGCCTATATACATGATCATGCCTAGATAATCTCATAACTATGCGCTTTTCTATCAATTGCTCGACAGTAATTTGTTCACCCACCGTAATACTTATGCTATCTTGAGAGAAGCCTCTAGTGAAACCTATGCCCCCTGGGTCTATCTCTTATCATATTTTCTTTCAATCTACCTTTATTTGCATCTTTACTTTTTTCATCTGTATCATAAAATACCAAAAATATATTTATCTTATCTTACTATCTTTATTAGATCTCACTTTCACAAGTGGCCGTGAAGGGATTGACAACCCCTTTATTGCGTTGGTTGCGAGTTCTCGTTTGTTTGTGTAGGTGCGTGGGACTTTTAAGGAGCCTCCTACTGGATTGATACCTTGGTTCTCAAAACTGAGGGAAATACTTACGCTACACTTTGCTGCATCACCCTCTCCTCTTCGAGGAAAACCAACGCAAGCTCAAGACGTAGCAACGCGCATCTATGTTATTTAATATGTAGATATTACTGATCCATACATTTTAGTAGAACATAATTTGGTTTAATTTTTTGATTTCAACCTTATGATTTTGAGATCATTGTATTTGTAAATCATATTATACATATAAAGGAGTAGAATTCTTTGTTGTGCTTTTGAAAGTATATATAAAAGAATGATTTATATATAATTTTATTCCAATCGAAAATGGATCCCGCCCAAAAAAATAGAATACAGACGGGATTCGAATTGAGTTGGCACGGTAAACGTGCACTCTGCAAAATTTGAACGAAGCGGGGAAAGTCGCAGTAATCGCCCGAAACTAAAATCTGCGAGATGGAAATTACTACTGCCTATCCCTGCCACGCAAAGCCTATATGCTAGATTTCTATATGTTTTGATAGGGGTAAGTTTGTAATTTCACTCAAACGTGACATAACTGCCTCTCACCCGAATTCATACACGGTGGGCGCCAAAACACAGTGTGTCCTCGGCCGAAATCAACTCCCTCCCTGATTCATACACGGTGGGCGCCAAAAACGAACTCTCGTCGGCAAATATTCGGTGTATGCGAGATTACGGTCCTATCCCCAACCGACTAATATTGCTGTGATGTAGGAAATTTTAAACAGGGGCTAAGTTTGTAAATTTCCTTGCATTTGAGACAAGCGGGCCCTGAAGACATGGTTCCCCCTTCCTCTCCACCTCTATTTCCCCATTCCTACTCCGTGGGCGCCAAAACACCCTCTCCACCCCAGCCTCCTCCGTCCGCCACCCCATCCACCACCGTCCTCCTCCACCATGTCGGAGCTGATACCCCGGCGCCACCGTCCATTACAAGAGATCGACCTCTCTGATCCACGGCTTCGGACCGGGATCTTGCATCCCGTCCTCTCGCTTCATCCCCACCGTTGTCCACCTTGCCGGTGCCGCTCCTACGACCGTCTCGTCCACCGCGCCATGCCGCCACCGTCTACCCTCCTAGATCTGCTTCGACGCCGCCGACAGCCATCGCTACCGCAGCACCGTCAAATTCTCAGCAGATGCATACACGGCGCCGCACCAGAGGCGGTACTCTTTATCTGCTCAACTTATTTATCGTAGCAAGAAAATAGATCGCCACTACTTTACTCTGATTTCTTGTCCATCACTTACTTGCTACTTGAAAGCAAACATTGGTTGCGAAGTTGCCTTTGTCCGGTTTGCACCTTCAGATCCGCCATGGCACGCTCAACACTATACTCCCAATGCTTATGGTTTTTGCGTTTTATATTCCACACTAGTTGAATCACAGTAGTCTAAATTTCAAAATTGGGCCAGTCGATTTTTTAGAGCTCGCCGGAGTTCGCCGGTGCTAACGAAGGGGCTCGGGTGGGGACTTTGGTTGGGGGCGGTGGTGGGGCCTCGCCGAACGAAGAAAACTCGCGTGAGTGGGGCAGGGGTGGGGGTGGGGGTGGCGGAGGTACACAGGCGATGGGGGCCGGTGGTCCAGCCGGCGGCCCGTGCAGTGTTCTGTATGGGAAGAATTAGAGACGAGGAAGAAGAAGGGTTAGGAGACCTAGGATCTTCGTCCAACCGCCTAAAATGGTCGACTGACCCGAATGACAAAAGCCACGTGTAGGACCTTGAGACGAAGTGTCTAGAGGGGGGGTGATTAGACACTAAGTACCAAAGTTGCAGTTTTTAGGTTTCTTTGAGTTTAAGTGGAGTTTAGGAACAATTTCAACATTCACAATACATATCAGGCAAGCATGCAAAGAGTATATGAGCAGCGGAAAGTAAAGCATGCAACTTGCAAGAAAGTAAAGGGAAGGGTTTGGAGGATTCAAACGCAATTGGAGACATGGATGTTTTTTGCGTGGTTCCGATAGGTGGTGCTATCGTACATCCACGTTGATGGAGACTTCAACCCACGAAGGATAACGGCTGCGCAAGTCTACGGAGGGCTCCACCCACGAAGGGTCCATGAAGAAGCAACCTTGTCTATCCCACCATGGTCGTCGCCCACGAAGGACTTGCCTCAGTAGCGGTAGATCTTCACGAAGTAGGCGATCTCCTTGCCCTTACAAACTCCTTGGTTCAACTCCACAATCTTGTTGGAGGCTCCCAAGTGACACCTAGCCAATCTAGGAGACACCACTCTCCAAGAAGTAACAAATGGTGAATTGGTGATGAACTCCTTGCTCTTGTGCTTCAAATGATAGTCTCCCCAACACTCATCTCTCTCTCATAGGTTTTGGATCTGGTGGAAAGAAGATTTGAGTGGAAAGCAACTTGGGGAAGGCTAGAGATCAAGATTCATATGGTAGGAATGGAATATCTTGGCCTCAATGCATGAGTAGGTAGTTCTCTCTCAGAAAACGTATGCTGGAAGTGTAGGTTCAGTCTGATGGCTCTCTTTATGAATTAAGAGGAGGTGGAGGGGTATATATAGCCTCCACACAAAATCTAACCGTTACACACAATCTACCAAACTCGGTGGGACTGAATCGTTAAACTCGGTCAGACCGATTTAGCAAATAATGTGACCGTTAGGGTTTTCGGTGGGACCGAAATGCAACTCGGTGAGACCGATATGGTTAGGGTTAGGGCATAACATAATCTCAGTAGGACCGATTACACAAACTCGGTGAGACCGATTTGGTAATAAGATTTCCAGAGAGTTGGTCAGGCAAACTCGGTTTGACCGATTACACAAACTCGGTGGGACCGATTTTGGTAATAAGTTTTCCAGAGAGTTTGCATTGTAATCTCGGTAGTACCGATTTCTCAAACTCGGTGAGACCGATTTGATAATGGACATACACAGAGAGATTACAATCCCATCTCAGTGAGACCGAGATCCCTATCGGTAAGATCGATTTGCTTAGGGTTTGTGGCAGTGGCTATGACCTTTGGAATTGGTGGCGCCGGATAGGAAGTATCGTTGTGACCGATTTTGGCTTTCGATTTAGGTCATTTGTGGAAGTGGGAAAGTAGCTGAGGGTTTTCGAGCATATCACTAAGCACATGAAGCAAGAGGCTCATTAAGTAACACCTCATCCCTCCTTGATAGTATTGGCCTTTCCTATAGACTCAATGTGATCTTGGACCACTAAAAATGTAAAATGAAGAGTCTTGGTCTTGAAGCTTGAGCCAATCCTTTGTCCTTAGCATCTTGAAGGAGTTCCCACATCCTTTAGTCCATGCCACTCCATTGTTGAACTTATCTAATATATACTAGATAAAACTGTTAGTCCAACAAGAGATATGTTGACATTAATTACCAAAACCACCTAGGGAGCACTTGTGCTTTCAATCTCCCCCTTTTTGGTAATTGATGGCAACATACATCAAAGCTTTAGATAAAGATATAAAGAGTAGCAAGTAAAGCTTTGAAAAGACATGTAACAAACATAGACTCCCCCTACATGTATGCAATCATGTGAATATGAAATGTAAAAGCATGTGAGAGCATAAACATGATAGAGCAGGCAATGTGTTGCATGTATCTTGGCCATATGCATCAGAGCAAAGAATGTTGAAGAAAATACCTTCATGCTCATGAGTCCTTCTTGCAAACAATATGTACATCAGCAAGAATTCCTCATACACATGATTGTGATGCATATACTTACCTTGTGGTCTTGAGTTGGCTTAGGATGGAATGAACCTGTCTAAACAAGGTTAGATAACACATATGCATCTACTAGCCAGAGCAAACAAAAGAAACCACAAGAATACCAAGACTGGGATGACATGTAGAGAGTGAGTACTAAGTACCACATTGGATTAGACATGTCCCCAAGAGTAAAGATATGCAATGAATTTAAATGATCTCTTTCCCTTAGATGTCTTGCTCCCCCTGAATCTAACATGGGATACTAGGAGAAGATAGGGAACAGAAAATCAGAGCTTAAAGAAAACAGAGCTGAAAGATATGAATAATGATCAGAGCCTGAAAAATATGAATGATGATCAGAGCTAATGCATGCTAATGCAAATAGGCACAATAGAACATATGAACATGTCTCTCCCCTCAAGAAGACATGTGGACATCTCTCCTCTTGAACACCAAGCATCTGGGATCCTTGAGAAATACTTTCTACTTAAGTATTCTCTCCCCCTGGAGATCTCTCTCTTCCCTTTGAGGGTCTCTCCCCTTTTAGGAGATGATATCTCTCTCCCCCTTAAGAAGGTGATAAGCTTTGATGCTCTCTCTCTCTTCAGATGATAAGCTTTGATGTTCTCTCTCTCCCCCTTTGACATCAATTTCCAAGAAGGGTCTTCTGGAATCTGTCGAATGGGTTTGGTCCTTGAGACACAGAACAAAGCAATGATAAAAATGTGATGCTTGTAGAGGACAAGATTCATTGAGTGGAGCTGGATCAGACAAAACATAGATTTATGTGGCAAACTATTTTTCCTGTTATGAAATCGGTGGCACCGAGTGGTATTCTTCGGTTGTACCGAAAATATTCGGTTGGGCCGAAAATAACAAATCGGTGAAACTGAGTTCATCGCAGAGAAAACACTTGTCACCTCAGCTCACTAGGCTAGTAAGATCTCACAAAGATTTGCAAGGAATTCACTGATAGATGTGCAATGAATTGGAATGGAGAAAATGCAGAGCAAAAAAAAAGAAAGAAATCTAGATGAAGTTTTTTTTGAAAGGGGAAACAAATATGCATGAGACAAATGCAAAAACACAGAAAAGAACACAAGAGAACTTCACCTAGAGATGGTTGGCGACAAAGTCACCTATGTTAGAGTATATTGACTTAGGAGTCAAGTGAGATCACTTGATCATAGGTCATACTCAGTTTAAGCTCAAAATGGGGTTGCCATTTTTCGTCTAAGCATCTTGATGTATTCACATCTTGTCGAGTTCCTTTAGCTCATGACTTGGTGTAAAGCTTCTCTAAGATGGAATAACATACCTTGGTTGGTGGTGTTGTCCATGTAGTTGAACTTGTGTGGGTTGCTCAAGGTTGATGTAGCTCATCAAGAATTTGGAGCATCACTTGGAATGTTAGTACCTCTACCTACATGGATTAGTTCTTGCAAGGAAGAGCACTTGTGTATCCAAAAATGACAATCATGAAGCTCAACATAGAATTTTTCAAAGGATATGTTTGAATGGTTTCATGCTTCCCTGTCTTCAACCACCAAGGTGTAGAGACTTGGTGATATAGAGATTGCTCAAGATATGAGTAGTTTACAATCTCATGGAGTTTGATTCCACCAAGTACCTACATGGGTTAGATAACATGCAAGATACACATATATCCATGACATAAGATTTTCATCATAAGACAAGTATCAAGGATTAGTCATAAGCTCATGTCTTGCATGTATCCAATGGAGTTTCTACCCCAAGTTTGAAGCATCAATTATGTTCAATTCTCCTCTTAACCTACAAAACACTTTCTCATCAAGAGGTTTAGTGAATATATCCGCTAATTGCTTTTCGGTGCGAACATGCTTAAGATCAATGTCACCCTTAGCAACATGATCTCGAATGAAATGATGACGAACTTCAATATGCTTAGTTCGAGAATGTTGCACAGGATTATGACCAATTTTGATAGAACTTTCATTGTCACAAAGCAATGGAACATGTCTCACATATATCCCATAATCTTTAAGAGTGTGGGTCATCCAAAGTAATTGAGCACAACATGAACCAGCGACAATATATTCAGCTTCGGTAGTGGATAAGGATACCGAGTTTTGTTTCTTGGAGGACCAAGACACAAGAGATCTACCAAGAAATTGGCAAGTACCCAAGGTGGACTTTCTATCAACCTTTTCTCCGGCATAGTCTGAGTCGGAATAGCCAACAAGATTGAAAGAAGCCCTCTTAGGATACCAAATGCCAAAGTTTGGTGTATGGATTAAGTATCTCACTATCCTTTTCACGGCCTTAAGATGACATTCCTTAGGAGCAGCTTGATATCGTGCACACATGCACACACTTAGCATGATATCGGGACGTGAAGCACATAGATATAACAATGAACCGATCATAGAGCGATAAACTTTTTGATCAACCGGTTCACCGTCTTTGGTCAAGTCATTATGTCCACTAGTAGGCATGGGTGTAGACATACCTTTGCATTCTTGCATATTTAACTTCTTGAGTAAGTCCTTGGTGTACTTTGTTTGAGAAACAAAGGTACCTTCCTTAGTTTGCTTGATTTGCAACCCAAGAAAGAATTTGAGTTCACTCATCATAGACATCTCAAACTTCTCCGACATTAGCTTCCCAAACTTTTCACTAAAATGAGGGTTAGTTGAACCAAATATAATATCATCAACATAAATTTGGCATACAAATAGTTCTTCATTAACCCTTTTAGTAAAAAGAGTATAATCAATTTTCCCAATTTCAAAGCCTTTTTCAATAAGGAACTTGGTCAAGCATTTATACCAAGCTCTAGGAGCTTCTTTAAGACCATAAAGAGCTTTGTGAAGTTTGTAAACATGATTGGGTTCTAAGGATTGACAAAGCCGGGAGGTTGCTTAACATAAACTTCCTCCTCTATTTCACCATTTAGAAAAGCACTTTTAATGTCCATTTGGTATAAGGTGATATCATGAGGATTAGCATAGGCAAGTAAGATGCGAATGGACTCAAGTCTAGCAATGGGGGCGTAAGTCTCACCATAGTCCATACCTTCGACTTGTGTGTAGCCTTGGGTGACGAGACGTGCTTTGTTGCGAACTACTTGTCCATCTTCATCTTGCTTGTTGCGAAACACCCATTTGGTATCGATGACGTTGTGGTTGTTGTCGGGCTTCTCAACCAATGTCCAAACTTGATTCCTCTCAAAGTTATGTAGCTCTTCATGCATGGCATTTATCCAATTCGGATCTTCAAATGCTTCTTCAACCTTCATAGGTTCAATGCTAGAGATGAAAGAATAGTTTTCACAAAAGTTAGCTAAACGAGTTTTAGAGCAAGTGATTCTCCTGGTTTGAATGTCATTGTAGATTTGCTCGACGGGATGATCTTTAGCAACTCTTGCTCGAACTCGTGAAAGCTTTTGCTTGGGTCTTCGTTGAACATCTTATTCATCTTGTTCTTCTTCTTCTTGGCCTTCTTCATTGTTGGCATTGTCGTTCTCTTGTCGTGGTGGAGAAGGAGGTTGTTGACATTCATCTTGATGCACTTCCTCGTTTTCTTCATCTTGGTGTGTCCCGCTTGTGGATGCTTCCGTATCAACTCTTGGTTCACCTTGTTGTGAAGTTGAAGCTTCCACTTGGACGGACAAGGTACTCTCCTTAACCTCTGTTGGACGAACCTTGCCAATAGCCAAGTCTTGGATTGCTTCCGAAGGATCTTTGTCACCTACATCAATTGGCAATTGCTCTACTTGCGAGCCGTTAGATTCATCAAACTTCACATCTACCGTCTCTTCAACCTTTCGGGTGAAATTGTTGTAGACACGGTAAGTGTGAGAGTTTGAGCCATAACCTAGTAGGAAACCTTCATGAGACTTAGGAGCAAATTTAGAGTGACGATGCTTATCAAGAATGTAGCACTTTGAATCGAATACTCGAAAGTACCCAACTTGGGGTTTGTTACCGGTGAGGAGCTCGTATGCCATCTTGCCGAGTAGCTTGTGAAGATACAAGCGATTTGTTGCATGACAAGCTGTCTCAACCGCTTCTGCCCAAAAGTGCTTCCGCGTCTTGTACTCATCAAGCATCATTCTCGCCATTTCGATGAGCGTCCAGTTCTTCCTCTCAACAACTCCATTTTGTTGAGGTATGTACGTAGCCGAGAACTCGTGTGAAATCCCTTCTTCGTCAAGAAAGGTGTCCACATTTGCGTTCTTGAACTCTGTTCCGTTGTTGCTGCGAACCTTCTTGATCTTCACTTCAAATTGATTTTGGGCCTTCCTAGCGAAGTTTTTGAAGATCTTTTGGACCTGTGATTTATCATCGAGAAAGAACACCCACGTAAATATTGAAAAATCATCAACTATAACTAGACAAAAAGAATTTCCATCGAGACTCTTGTAAGAGTTGGGACCAAATAGATCCATGTGAAGTAGCTCGAGTGGCCTCCTTGTAGTCATGATGTTCTTCACGGGATGCCTTCCTCCAACCTGTTTACCTGCCTGACAAGCGCTGCAAAGTCTATCCTTATCAAATATGACATCATTAACTCCAAGGATATGGTTTCCTTTAATAAGCTTGTCAAGGTTTCGCATACCAACATGCACTAGTAGAAAAGGGGGCAATGGTCCAGGCCGGGTCAGCCCATTAGTCCCGGTTCAATCCAGAACTGGGACCAATGGGTGCATTGGACCCGGTTCGTGAGCCCCGAGGGTCGGCCGGGCCACGTGGGCCATTGGTCCCGGTTCGTCTGGACCTTTTGGTCCCGGTTGGTGGGACGAACCGGGACCAATGTGCCTTGCTCCTGGCCCACCACCATTGGACCTGGTTGGTCGCCTGAACTGGGACCAAAGGCTTCCCTTTAGTCCCGGTTCAAGCCATGAACCAGGACCAATTAGTTGCCTATATATACCCCGCGAGCAGAGCACTCTCACTGCTCTGTTTTTCGTGGCATGCGAGGAGGGAGCTTTGTGGTGCTCTAGCTCACCTCCTATGCACACGAGGTGTTCGATGGAATGCCCGAGCCACACTACTTAAGCTTTCTCCTCTCCAAGCTCCATTTTCCTCAATATTTGTCTAGGTTTAGTGGTCCGTCACGCCCAGTCCCCGTCTTCACCGCCGTTGATCGCCCGTGCCGATCTCGTCGCCGGCACCACCGTGGTGAGCCTCTTTCTTGTATGTTTATATAGATACTTGTATAATTTTCTTACTTTTATTATTGCATCTTATATAGTGCAATGGTTTTGGTATCCGCCCCCATCGGCCCTCGTCCTGTCTATGATTCGGATGTGGTATATATTATCTTTTCATAACTATTGGTTCATTATTGTTTATGACAATTATGCCGACCAACGTGACATAGATTTTATTTATCTAGGAGGTTGTTGAACCGGAAATTCCAACCGACCCTATTGTCGAGAGGTTAAATTTAGTTGAAGAAGAAAACAATCTGTTGAAGGAAAAAATTAGAAAAATTGAGGAGGAGAAGATGATATTGGAGTTGCATGTTGCGGATATCATCGATGATCACCAGATCAAGATGGATGCAATGCACTTGAAGATTAGAAAGATTAGAAAATATGCCATTCATACCGAGGCTTGGTATCATTATGCCGTTGGATCAGTTGTTACAATTGTTGCGATTATGATCGCATTTGTTTTCGCATTGAAATGTTTTACATAGTTTTAGTGTATGGTTTAATTAATTTAGATGCTCTGCAGAGCTTTATGTTGTTAGAGAGAACTATGTATGTACTTTTGTTTTAGTGTGATGATGAAATTCTATTAATTTGGTTTTAGTATTCTGTAATGATTTTTGACACACTTAATTATATATAATGCACGCAGATGAACCGGCAATGGATGTACGGTTCAAGACACACCTCTGAGTACATTAAGGGCGTGCATGATTTTATCGAAGTGGCTGAGGCAAACAAGCAGAATGGTTTTATGTGTTGTCCATGCCCTATATGTGGGAATATGAAGTCTTACTCTGACCAGAAAATCCTCCACACCCACCTGCTTTACAAGGGTTTCATGCCACACTATAATGTTTGGACGAGGCACGGAGAAATAGGGGTTATGATGGAAGACGGCGAAGAAGAAGAGTACGATGACAACTATGTGCCCCCTGAATACGGTGATGCTACTGAACATCAAGAGGAAGCAGATGATGTGCACGATGATGCTGCAACGGGCGAAGCTGCTGAAGATCAAGAGGAACCAGACGATGTGCCTGATGATGATGATCTCCGCCGGGACATTGTCGATGCAAGGACGCAATGCGAAAGTCAAAAGGAGAAGCTGAAGTTCGATCGCATGTTAGAGGACCTCAAAAAAGGGTTGTACCCCAATTGATAAGATGGCAACACAAAGCTCGGTACCGTACTGGAATTGCTGCAGTGGAAGGCAGAGAATGCTGTGCCTGACAAAGGATTTGAGAAGCTACTGAAAATATTGAAGAAGAAGCTTCCAAAGCATAACGAATTGCCCGACAGTACATACGCAACAAAGAAGGTCGTATGCCCTCTAGGATTGGAGGTGCAGAAGATACATGCATGCCCTAATGACTGCATCCTCTACCGCGGTGCGTACAGGGATCTGAACGCATGCCTGGTATGCGGTGCATTATGGTATAAGATCAGACGAGATGACCCTGGTGATGTTGGCGGCAAGCCCCCCAGGAAGAGGGTTCCTGCGAAGGTGATGTGGTATGCTCCTATAATACCACGGTTGAAACGTCTGTTCAAAAATGGAGAGCATGCCAAGTTGATGCAATGGCACAGTGAGGACCGTAAGAAAGACGGGAAGTTGAGAGCACCCGCTGACGGGTCGCAATGGAGAAAAATCGAGAAAAAGTACTGGGATGAGTTTGCAAGTGAGCCAAGGAACATATGGTTTGCTTTAAGCGCGGATGGCATTAATCCTTTCGGGGAGCAGAGCAGCAATCACAACACCTGGCCCGTGACTCTATGTATGTATAACCTTCCTCCTTGGATGTGCATGAAGCGGAAGTTCATTATGATTCCAGTTCTCATCCAAGGCCCTAAGCAACCCGGCAATGACATTGATGTGTACTTAAGGCCATTAGTTGAAGAACTTTTACAGCTGTGGAATGGAAATGGTGTACGTACGTGGGATGAGCACAAACAGGAGGAATTTTACCTAAAGGCGTTGCTGTTCGTGACATCAACGATTGGACCGCTCTTAGTAACCTTTCAGGACAGACAAACAAGGGATACCACGCATGCACGCACTGTTTACTTGACACCGATAGTACATACCTGGCAAGCTGCAGGAAGAATGTGTACCTGGGCCATCGTCGATTTCTTCCGACCAACCATCAATGTCGAAAGAAAGGCAATCATTTCAAAGGCAAGGCAGATCACCGGAAGAAGCCCGCCATGCGTACCGGTGATCACGTCCTTGCTATGGTTAATGATTTACATGTAATCTTTGGAAAGGGTCCCGGCGGACTAGCTGTTCTGAGTGACGCTGGGGGACACACACCCATGTGGAAGAAGAAATCTATATTTTGGGACCTACCCTACTGGAAAGACCTAGAGGTCCGCTCTTCGATCGACGTGATGCACGTGACGAAGAACCTTTGCGTGAACCTGCTAGGCTTCTTGGACGTGTATGGGAAGACAAAAGATACAACTGAGGCACGGGAGGACCTACAACGTTTGCATGAAAAAGACGGCATGCCTCCAAAGCAGTATGAAGGTCCTGCCAGCTATGCTCTTACCAAATAAGATAAGGAAATCTTCTTTGAATGCCTACTTAGTATGAAGGTCCCGACTGGCTTCTCGTCGAATTCAAAAGGAATAATAAATATGGCAGAGAAAAAGTTTTAGAACCTAAAGTCTCATGACTGCCACGTGATTATGACGCAACTGCTTCCGGTTGCATTGAGGGGGCTTCTACCGGAAAACGTCCGATTAGCAATTGTGAAGCTATGTGCATTCCTCAATGCAATCTCTCAGAAGCTGATCGATCCAGAGATCATACCAAGGCTAAGGAGTGATGTGGTGCAATGTCTTGTCAGTTTCGAGTTGGTGTTCCCACCATCCTTCTTCAATATCATGACGCACGTCCTAGTTCATCTAGTTGACGAGATTGTCATTCTCGGCCCCGTATTTCTAAACAATATGTACCCCTTTGAGATGTTCATGGGAGTCCTAAAGAAATATGTCTGTAACCGCGCTAGGCCAGAGGGAAGCATCTCCATGGGCCATCAAACAGAGGATGTCATCGGGTTTTGTGTTGACTTCATTCCTGGCCTTAAGAAGATAGGTCTCCCTCAATCGCGGTATGAGGGGAGACTGACTGGAAAAGGCACGCTTGGAAGGGACTCAATAATATGCAGGGACGGATATTCTTTGTCTCGAGCATGCTACACAGTTCTACAGAACTCTACCTTGGTGACCCCGTATGTCGATGAACACAAGAACAGTCTGCGCTCCAAACACCCGGAGCAGTGCGACGACTGGACTACATTTGAACACATCAGGACTTCTAGTAGTTGGTTGGAAGCACATCTCAGAGGTGACAACACTGTTTGTGATGAGTTGTACTTGTTGTCCAGGGGACCATCTTTGACTGTTATGATTTGGAAAGGATACGAGATAAATGGGAATACATTTTACACGATTGACCAAGATCAAAAGAGCACCAACCAAAACAAAGGTGTCCGCTTTGATGCAACAACCGAGAGGGGAAAGGACACATATTATGGTTACATAGTGGACATATGGGAAGTTGACTACGGACATGATTTTTAAGGTCCCTTTGTTTAAGTGCAAATGGGTCAATCTGTCAGGAGGCGGGGTACAGGTAGACCCACAGTACGGAATGACAACGGTGGATCTGAAAAATCTTGGGTACACTGACGAACCGTTCGTCCTAGCCAATGATGTGGCACAGGTTATCTATGTGAAGGACATGTCTACCAGACCGAGAAAGAGAAAAGATAAAGAAGCGAATACATCATACGATGAGCCAAAGCGCCACATAGTTATTTCAGGAAAAAGGGACATCGTGGGAGTGGAGGACAAGACAGGCATGTCTGAAGATTATGAAAAGTTTCATGAAATTCCTCCCTTCAAAGTCAAGGCTGACCCCAGCATCCTGATAAATGATGAAGATTATCCATGGTTACGGCGCAATAAGCAAATGACACAAGCGAAGAAAAAGTGAAGACTTTCTCCCGCAACTATTATGATTATACCATGCCAACTTTGTAACTGACGAGTATGATACCATTGTCCGTTTTGTATGTGCACATGCTATGTGTGGGTTAATTTTGATACCATGCCAACTTTCAACTTTTTCAGAGTTCATTTGAAATGCTTTAATGTCTTATGGTTCGGCCCTCGTAATAATTAAAAATAGCGACAATAAGTATTTTGTTGTAAGTAGAAACAAAACAAAATAAATAAAGCAAGAAAGAAAACAAAAAAAACAAAAAAAGTGTTTTCAAATTTGAAAAGTAATGGCAGTAACAGAAAGTTTATAATTTTCCTAAAACTAAAGTAAAAAGAATTAAAAAATAAAGCAAAAAACAAAAGTAAATAAATAATGCAGAAAACAAAACAAAAAAACAACAATAAGTATTTTGTTGTAAGTGGAAACAAAACAAAATAAATAAAGCAAGAAAGAAAACAAAAAAACAAAAAAAGTGTTTTCAAATTTGAAAAGTAATGGCACTAACAGAAAGTTTATAATTTTCCTGAAACTAAAAGCAAAAAGAATTAAAAAATAAAGCAAAAAACAAAAGAAAACAAATAATGTAGAAAACAAAACAAAAAAACTGGAAAAAAATAAAAATAGCAACAATAAGTAAGGAAAACAAAAAACAAAAAAATGCCTCCTACTGGGCCCCCACGGCCTGAATACGACTTGAAACCCAACTATGGGCCAGGATTCAGGCCCGCAGTAGGCCCAGAAGGCCCATCAGGCAAAGCAGTAGCAAGTAGGCCTGTAAGCCTATAGTGGAGAGGAGCTCGAGAGGTGTGCGGCAGTGGGGCTTATAAACTACTGCGCGCCCCTCTCACCTAGCGAGGTGGGACTAAACTTTGGCCGCGACACGGGCAGCACAGGGGCCTTTGGTCCTGGTAGGTGGCTCCAACCGGGACTAAAGGGGGTGCATTGGTACCGGTTCGTGGCCCCAACCGGTACCAATGCCTACCCTTTAGTCCCGGTTGGAGCCACCAACCGGGACCAAAGGCCGCCGCTTCCCGCCCTTTGGGACACAAATATCAAACAACGAAGAAACACAAATATCATAGATGTATTTCTGGTTGAAAAGCACGTCGAAGAGGCCGAGGACAACTTGCTACAATCGTTGAACAAAAATCAAAACAAAGATACGATACTCTTTCCTTACAACGGCCCGTGAGGGTTACTGTCGTGTGCATATTCGGTTTCCCTTATTACTCGAGAGAGGTTATAGTAATGTATTGATGAGTTATGCATGCGTGCGCAGGTACCACTATATTCTTCTGGAGATTAAGCTTGAGCGTGGACTAGTAACCGTCTTAGACTCGAGACGGAAAGATCCCGAAACCTATGCGGACATCACTGAAATGCTCAGCAAGTAAGTTCAATCATTATCGCACCATATCGGCAACTTTTTGTTCATTTCCTGATATCTCAAGTAACAATAATTATTTTCTTTGTATTGCAGGGTTTGGAATAATTTCACCACACAAGCTCCGGGACTGCCGAAGGAGCTGCGATATACATACCCGAAAGTAAGTTCTACTGGCTAGCTAGTTGCGCGCATCTCCCGTTGATTCTATAGCTATACTTTCATCAATGCCATTTATAATGCTTCATTATCAGTTTGATTGACCTCTATTTCTCGTAAATTGCTTGTGGCAGGAGGAAGGGAATGATTTCTGTGGATACTACGTGTGCGAGTTCATCCACAAGGCGACTTTGAAAAACAAGTGGGGCTACTCTAGAAGACAATATGAAGTGCGTAAGAAATAATATTCACAATTTCATTTTATTATACAATCATTTCTGTTGAGTTTCATTCATATATATGTATTAATTAACCCCCTTCTTCAAATTAGACGTGGCAGATGCGGGATGAACTCCTAGAACCAGATCGCATGAAAGCAATTCAAGAGGAATTGGCGGGATTCTTTCTTGAACACGTCATCAGTAAAGCCGGAGAATACCATGTGGAAATTGATTTCAAATGCTAGGGGTTTGTAATTAAGAGATCTTATACATATTGTACATGTATGTAGCCAGTAGCGTCGGATACATGATACGAAAACTTGTTGTTCGACCAATCTCTCAGAGAAGGAGAGGTCGATCGATCACTTCTCTCGGTATGCATGATGAACTTCTGTACTGAATGGTTCTCTCGATCACTTATGTATATATACTACGTAGCGTCGACCAAGCACGGACATAAGAGAGGACACTTCTCTCTATTAATTAGCTAGCTAACACAATATACGAAACACCTAAATTAACCCCCCAAAACCCCCAACCCCCCTCCTTTCAAAAAAAACAAAAACCCCAGCCACTGGAATGCAGACGCGTGGATGCCTTTTGGTCCCGGTTGGAGCCACCAACCGGGACCAAAGGCCCCCTGAATGGGCTCGGCGCACAGGGCCACGTGGAGGCACATTGGTCCCGGTTCGTGTTTGAACCGGGACTAATGGGTGGAGGTATTAGTAACGACCCATTAGTCCCGGTTCATGAACCGGTACTAAAGGCCCTTACGAACTGGGACTAATAGGTGTTTTTCTACTAGTGATGACCTAGTCGTCTATGCCATAACCAACCTTTTGAGGATTTAGCAATGAAGCAAGTTTCAGGTTGAGCCTTTTTAGTGAAATCAACAATGTATAGATCACCTCTAGGCACACCGGTAAAGACCATTTTATGATTATCTCGACGAAACACTTGGCAATCTACTTCAGTAAATAGAACATTGAAACCGAAATCAGCAAGTCTAGATACTGAAAGTAAGTTGTAACCAAGAGATTCAACGAGCATAACATTTTGTATGGAGCTATCATGTGATATGGCCACCTTACCGAGGCCAACCACCTTACCCTTTGAGTTGTCACCGAAAGTGACATACTTTCGAGGACTATCATTATCAGCAAGCTCACGAAACATGTCTTTATCTCCGGTCATGTGATCGGTACATCCACTATCAAGAACCCATTCCTTTCCTCCTCACATATATCCCCGAAGATTTGCCATAAGAACAAAATGTCTCATTGCATCATCAAGATCGAAGTCACTATCATCATCCTCATCATAGTATCCACATTCAACATCGTCATGTGGTGGATCAAGTCCTAGAGAGGGTGATTCATTAGAATGAGTTTGACAATAATCTTGCTTATGAATTTTTATAGCTTCGGAAATAATATCACTAATGATACCAACATTTCCTTTGGCACGCATAAGGTTTGTAAGCTCAAATAGACAATCACCAAACATAGGATCACTAGTATTCATCTTACTCAAGGCAATAGACTTATGGAGAATTTCATCAAGATTTTTCAAGGAATAATCTGGAAATCGTTCCTCAAGAAATTTCCATATAGTGTAGGCACACTTGAAAGTAGGCAAACATCCAAGCAAGTTTCTAGGCAATCCTCTAATGATAAGTTCGGCAGTTCTGAGATTCCTAATCATGTCAATTGACTCATCATGGGTAGGATGCATAGGATCAACATAAGGTGCACAAGGACTAGCAATGTACTTGTTCAAATGATATTGATTGAAAATAACAAGCATCTCATTTTTGCACTCATGAAAATACTCTCCCTCAAGAATAGGCACTCTATGTCTAAGACTCCCAATAGTAGACTCATCCATCTTCCTCCAATGGTGATTAAACCAAAGCAATGGAGACCAATGCTCTGATACCACTTGTCGGACCTTGAGAAGAGGTGTCTAGAGGGGGGGTGATTAGACACTAAGTACCAAAGTTGCAGTTTTTAGGTTTCTTTGAGTTTAAGTGAAGTTTAGGCACAATTTCAACATTCACAATACATATCAAGCAAGCATGCAAAGAGTATATGAGCAGCGGAAAGTAAAGCATGCAACTTGCAAGAATGTAAAGGGAAGGGCTTGGAGGATTCAAATGCAATTAGAGACATGGATGTTTTTGGCGTGGTTCCGATAGGTGGTGCTATCGTACATCCACGTTGATGGAGACTTCAACCCACGAAGGGTAACGGCTGCGTGAGTCCACGGAGGGCTCCACCCACGAAGGGTCCACGAAGAAGCAACCTTGTCTATCCCACCATGGCCGTCGCCCACGAAGGACTTGCCTCACTAGTGGTAGATCTTCACGAAGTAGGCGATATCCTTTCCCTTACAAACTCCTCGGTTCAACTCCACAATCTTGTCGGAGGCTCCCAAGTGACACCTAGCCAATCTAGGAGACACCACTCTCCAAGAAGTAACAAATGGTGCGTTGATGATGAAATCCTTGCTCTTGTGCTTCAAATGATAGTCTCCCTGAGGGAGTTCAGGACTAGGGGGTGTCCGGATAGCCGAACTTTCGTGATCAGCCGGACTCCAAGACTATGAAGATACAAGATTGAAGACTTCGTCCCGTGTCCGGATGGGACTTTCCTTGGCGTGGAAGGCAAGCTTGGCGATACGGATATGTAGATCTCCTACCATTGTAACCAACTCTGTGTAACCCTAGCCCTCTCTGTTGTCTATATAAACAGGATGGCTTTAGTCCATAGGACGAACAACAATCATACCATAGGCTAGCTTCTAGGGTTTAGCCTCCTTGATCTCGTGGTAGATCTACTCTTGTAACACACATCATCAATATTAATCAAGCAGGATGTAGGGTATTACCTCCATCAAGAGGGCCCGAACCTGGGTAAAACATCGTGTCCCTTGTCTCCTGTTACCATCCACCTAGATGCACAGTTCGGGACCCCCTACCCGAGATCCGCCGGTTTTGACACCGACATTGGTGCTTTCATTGAGAGTTCCTCTGTGTCGTCACCGATAGGCTCGATGGCTTCTCCGATCATCATCAACGATGCAGTCCAGGGCTAGACCTTTCTCCTCGGATAGATCTTCGTATTCGGTGGCTTTGCACTGCGGGCCAATTCGCTTGGCCGTCTGGAGCAGATCGAAAGCTACGCCCCTGGCCGTCAGGTCGGATTTGGAAGTTTGAACTTCACGGCTGACATCCGCGGGGACTTGATCCTCGATGGATTCAAGCCACAGCCGAGCGTGCCGCACTGTCACGGCGATCATGATTTAGCTCTGCAGCCGGACAGTACCCTGGAGGCCGCACTCGAACCCGCTCCGATCTTCAATTCGGAGCCGGCTGCGCAGATCGAGGACGGATGGCTAGACACCGCCTCGGGGGCTGCAACCTCTACGGCGATAGAGCCGAACACTGACCTTGTCCCTCATGAAGCTCGTGACTCCGAGGTGCCGGACTCCTTGCCGGACTCCGAACCTCCCGCGCCCCCTTGCCGGACGACGCACATGCCACCAAGCAGCCATCCAAACATGATGAACTGGACAAGCAACCCATCCCCAGCGAAGACGATCTCACATCACCGGAGCATACGAACCATCATAAAAGGCTCGTCGCCACTACAAGAAGTTTGAAGAAGCAAAAGCGGAAGCTCAAAACAGCGGAGGACGCACTCAGAATGAGATGGAACAAAGTACTCAACACTGCTGATAAACATGGGGCTAGTCACCAGACAAAGAGCTACCCGAAGCGCAAGTTGTTGCCCGAATTTGACGAGGAGGCCTTAGAGCCCCCGCAGTCAAGAAAGAAAGAAGCCACCTGGCCGGATAGATGACCAGATGACAGGCCAAGAGCAACAAGGGGCGCCGCACACAAGCCGGCACATGATCAGCATAAAGATCCTCGGAAAAAGGACGACCCAGTCAGATCTATCTATGGGCCAAAAAAGAAGACTCCAGGAAGCAACATAACCCGTCGAGCATTTGAAGACAACGGCACACCCAAATACAGGGGCGCCGCACACCCACTATGTTTCACCGGCGAGGTACTGGATCATGGATTTCCAGCGGGATTCAAACCCGTAAACATAGAGGCATATGACGGAACAACAGACCCCGGAGTCTGGACTGAGGATTACATCCTACACATACATATGGACAGAGGAGACGATCACCATGCCATAAAATACCTACCCCTCAAGCTCAAAGGGCCAGCTCGGCATTGGCTTAAAAGCCTCCCAGAAAATACCATTGGAAGTTGGGAAGAGCTTGAGGATGCGTTTCGAGCAAATTTTTAGGGGACTTATGTTCGGCCTCCGGATGCAGACGATTTAAGTCACATAACTCAACAGCCCGGAGAATCAGCACGCAAATTCTAGAACATGTTATTAACTAAAAAGAACCAAATAGTCGACTGTCCGGACGCCGAATCCTTAGCAGCCTTTAAACACAACGTTCGAGACGAATGGCTCGCCAGACACCTCGGCCAGGAAAAACCAAGAACAATGGCCACACTAACAAGCCTCATGACCCGCTTTTGCGCAGGGGAAGACAGCTGGCTGGCTAGATGCAGCACCAGCGACCCGAGTACATCCGAAATCAGGGATGGAAATGGGAAATCATGACGCAGAAAAGATCAGCGCCGGAATAAGGAAAATGGCCCAAATAGTACGGCGGTCAACGCCGGATTCAAAAGCTCTCGGCCGAACAACAAAACACTGCCCCTCAAGGACAACAGTGACGAGCTATCAAACCTAAACAAGATTTTGGATAGGCTATGTCAAATACATGGTACCTCCGGGAAGCCTACAAACCATACCCACAGAGATTGTTGGGTCTTCAAGCAGTCCGGCCAACTTAACGCCGAACACAAGGGGCTCGACACACCAAGCGAAAGTGACGAACCCCAAAAGCAGCACTCCGGAAAACAGAAGACTTTCCCACTAGAAGTCAAAACAGTGAACTCACTTCATGTGATAACACGAAAACACAGCGCGGCACCTGCCATACCAGGACACCGTCCGCAGAATGGGGATAGACCCTACCAAAATTTGCCATAGCAGCACTTCCTTCAAAGGAGTGATGCCAGGCCTTTAAGCCTATCATACAGGCTCTGTACCACTAGAGGTTGTGTTCGGTTCATCCGACAACCTCCGTCACGAAAAGCTCACTCTCCATTGCCCCATTTAACAGTAGCCCTTAAGCACTACTGGGGTGCGAAGCTTTCGCCCGCTTTAACCAATACCACATTACACGTCTCTTATACTTACAAGGCCCGGTCCACGCAGCATAATCTCATTAAAAGAGTAATTCCGAGTGTTCCTCGACCACGGAGAGCGTGGCGCTGCCTTAACGGCCACTCTGACCTTGCAAGTCAAGGCCCCTAAAAACAGGTCATTCAGACCCCGGACACGGTTAGGCGAGTCCGGCGTAAATAAACAAGGGGCTTCCCAGCCGCATACCCCCTTTATAAGGGGCCGCGCGTATAAATGATGAGAGCCAATAACGCTCAACTTTCTTCATCTTCCAAATTATACTTTATTTTAATACAACTTTTGCACGATATCTCTTAGAAACTAAGTCCTTCTCTTTTACAGATGAAGCATGTGCTACACCCGTCCAGGATACAGCACAACGGAGACATAGGCGCAGACATGTAGCAGGGACCCATTGCAAGGATTCTTTTCAGATTAAGACCCTGCGTAAACCTTTCTTACTGTCTCTTGTTGATAGACATCCCCCAGTTTCCTACCATAGCTGAGGAGGAGGCTGGCGTTTTGGCATCGGCCGCGTCAGAAGTTCCCGCCTGTACCTGGACACTAGGGGCTTAGGGCATTGTTCTGCCCGGTATCATAAAGACCGAACACCTCAGGGAGTGTTCGGCGTCTCGAGTTAGGACTTATATGCATCAGCTCCGAATCATGTCTTTGGTCAAATGTTGGGTTTTCCCGGCTCCTGTGATTTGCTGCCTTACGTTCCGTATCATCGGCTAACGCGGCACCAGGAGAACTACTGCGATTGTGCCCCGGTTCGGCCGGGCGAGCACCTCAGTAGAGAAAGCCGAAAACTGACTGTCATGATATAGCGAGAGACTGGTCAGCCACTCGATCGACCATTGGAATGTTTAGAATTCCTCCACTTTGACGAAGGACCGCTTCCCGGTCAAGCACATACGCGCCCCGAGTTCGGAGAAGAGCGGTGCCACCAGGGGCTATATAGTAGCCCCACATTCGAGCTCCTACGGCTAAGTGAAAGTGATAAAGCATTATAGTCCGGTTGCCTAGTTTGCTACGCTATCACCTCCTTAAAAGGACCAAGACTTTGGATTAAGTGTGAAAAAGCGCCTTTCATTTTGCAAACACCCCCGCACCATGTGCGTGAGGGCTGAAGCCAAAGACTGCCATCTTTCAGATTATACATACATATACGGCCGCATAGGAGATAGTTCAATACTTGACCACACAAGTATAAAAAGCTATTGCATTATAAACATGATCTCAGAAATCATACATGGCATTCAAACATAACATCTTTCGAGCATTGCGACTCTATTAAACGAGCGCCCTGCAGGACTTCCTCAAAATAGTGCTCGGTGGGGAATCGGCTTTCATCCGAACCCCGGGATGCAACAGCGGTGGCATCCATCTCCACCCAGTATGTCTTACCATGGGCAAGAGCCATCCGTGCACCTTCTATGCATGCCGACCGCTTCATCGCCCCAATACGCGGCACCGCCCCAAGGAATTGCTGCAACAAGCCAAAATAACTCTTCGGCTTGGGCCTTTCTAGCCACAGATGAGCGACCACATCCATCATGGCAAGTCCGGACAATCTATTCAGCTCAGCCCACTCAACCAGCCGATCACTCAACAGAAGTGGACGCTCCAGACTATGGAATTGAGACCAGAAAAGCTCTTCCATTTCGTGATCCTTCTGGCTTCAAAAGTGCACGACTGCGTCCGCCGCACTCGCCGCCAAGTCCAGATAAGGATCCTATGCACCGTACAGTCGGCCCAGCTGAGTACACAGCATAAAGGGCTTTCCAGCCACAATGTCTCCAACCTGACGCAGTTCCTCCTTCATAGCCCGCATCGCACTATGGGCATCCTTGGCTTCGGCGTCAGCCTTCTTCAGGTCCTCTTGCTCTGCGTTCTCTTTCAAGAACCTCCTGGCGGTCGGTAGCAACTTTTAATTTCACGGCCATACCGGCCATCTCCTCCCTGCTTCGGCAGTGAGCAGCTTTCTCGGCTTCTAGCTCTTCCGCTGCCTTGGCCCGAGCAAGTTCTGCTCGAAGGCCTTCCACAGCAGCAGCACTATCTGCATCAAGCATACAAATTGTATGGAATGGACGTCAGCTCCCTTACTAGGCGACCGCAGAGCAACCACATACCTTGTGACTCATCATGTCGTTTATTGACCAGCGAGATGTCCGCATCCGCCACGTCGAGTTGCCTCTTTAGCTCGGCAAATCCATCAGTCCAGCTGGCCACCGGACGTTCCGCCACCTGCATAGGAAAGGCGACAATCTATAACTGAGATTATGATCCTCGGCACGCTGTCGCTTTCGACAGCATACCAAGTCTCAGGGGCAACTATCTATACAGGGCGCACTTCATGTGCAAAACTGTCAAAAGGTATGTCATTTTTTGCGTACCTCAAACCCCGTCAGCAAACTTCCGACGGCCTCATACAACCCGCTTTCGGCGGACGAGATCCTCTCAATCACCCTACCCATTAATGTGCGGTGATCTTCTGAGATAGACGCCCTCTTGAGCAAATCCTGCAGCCCCACCGACCATACTCCAATGGGTGTCGAACTCTCCGGCCCCGCCGGACTCGGGGAGACCCTCCATGACGACACCTCAGGGTCGCCCACCTCGCACGACGGGGCGGCAGATGGAGGCGTTTCGCTCTCCATCATCTCTGGACGAAGGTCTCCCGACGATGAGCTGTGCTGAGATGGGATGAGATCCGAACTACAAGGTGAAAACTTTAGTTACCCTTAGAAATTAAGCAGGGATGTCCACTATTACAAAATCCCCCCTTTTTACTTAAAGCTCGCTAGAGAGCTGATTCCTCCGAGGAGACAGTACGGCCGGGGCTCTTCCCTGCACAGGACCTTCCGATACAGATTTCTTTCCCCGCTTTGAGGCCTTGGCCTCCGGGTCTTCGGAAGCGGTCCACTTCTCCCTTTGGAAGGAGGGACTCTCGATTCCTCCCTTACTGAAAGCCTCCGTGGCTGAGGTGGTAGTTCCCCTGTGCCCTTCTTCGCCCTCCTCCGAAGGTGCAACCTCCAACATTTTGATTAACACGAGATCCTGCATGGTCTCAGGGAGGGGGGCCGGACACCGTATCAGTTTTTCTTGCGCTATCCACTCCTGTCCCAGGGATAGCTGGTTAAAAGGCAAACCCACAGTAAATGAATGGACGATGTGTCCGGACACAGGGCTACTTACTTGAGTATCCAGGCGATTGCAGCTAAGGCCAGCATCCTTGGTCAATTCCGGACGCATCTCTTGCGATCCGAAGAACGGTTTGTACATCTCCGCGGGTGTTAAACCCATGAAGTGTTGAAGAGCTCGTGGCCCCTCCGGTTTAAATTCCCACAAGCGGAGGGGGCGACGTTTGCAGGGCGGTAGGCACCGGATCAACATAACCTGTACCACTACGGCCAGATTGATCTCCCTTTCTTGGAGGCCCCGAATCCGGTCCTGCAACAAGGGAACGTCTTTGGACGGCCCCCGAGTCACGCCCCTTGTTGACCAATGACGTCAGCCGCTGTGGAGGGCCCGAGCGGAAGACCGACAGCAGCCTCTGCCTGCTGCCCCTGGGAGCGGTGATATAGAACCTCTCCTGTTGCCACAAGCCGAGCTCCTCCTGAAAAGAGCCCTCGGGCCATGGAGCATCGGCCCTCTTACTTATAACCGCCCCGCCGCACTCTGCCTGACACCCCTCGATCATCTTCGGCTCCACGTTGAAGGTTTTGAGCCACAAGCCGAAGTGAGGGGTAGTGCGGAGGAAGGCTTCGCAAGTGACAATGAATGATGAGATGTGGAGGATGGACTCCGGAGCCAAGTCGTGAAATTACAGCCCATAGTAAAACATGAGCCCCCTCACGAAGGGATCTGTCGGGAAGCCTAAACCCCGACGGAGGTGAGACACGAACACGACGCTCTTGCCAAGCTTGGGGGTAGGAATAACTTGCCCTCGGGCAGGCAGCCTATGCGAAATCTCGTAGGTTAAGTACCTGGCGTCTCTTAGCTTTAGCACGTCCTCTTCCGTGACGGAGGAGGGCATCCACTGGCCTCGTAGGTCGGGGTCGGACATTGTCGAAGATCGAAGGTACCCGAGCCTTGGGTGTTGGAACTCGGGGCAAGGGGCGGATTCGATAGAGGATTGAATAAAAAGAACGGGCCTTGGTCTCATTATAAAGAGCAAGAATACCAAGAGCCGTCCCCGTGACCATTTGGAACCCACCTTCGATGGAGGGGGCATGGCAACGGGCGCGGTTGGGTTACCCACGTCCGTCTTGATGGGAATCCCGGAATAAGGGGAACACGATCCCTACTTCGACAAGACGTGCCAAGGAAACCGCTTCGCTAAACGCGCTGAGGTGGAACAATAAAAACAATTTCAGTAAAGGCTTGGTAGTGGTGTGACATCGCGCCACAAAATACGTCAGCATATTGAACTTGTGTAATATTAATCTCTCTACGGTGGTATGTGGAATTTATTTTTGCAGAGCCGGACACTATGCTGATGTTCACAATCTTCTATAAATTATTCGGAGGAAGAACCCGACTTGCAATGCCGAAGACAACATGCGCGCCGGACTCGTCATCATTGAAGCCTGGTTCAGGGGCTACTGAGGGAGTTCCGGACTAGGGGGTGTCCGGATAGCCGAAGTATCGTGATCGGCCGGACTCCAAGACTATGAAGATACAAGATTGAAGACTTCGTCCCATGTCCGGATGGGACTTTCCTTGGCGTGGAAGGCAAGCCTGGCGATATGGATATGTAGATCTCCTACCATTGTAACCGACTCTGTGTAACCCTAGCCCTCTCCGGTGTCTATATAAACCGGATGCCTTTAGTCCATAGGACGAACAACAATCATACCATAGGCTAGCTTCTAGGGTTTAGCCCCCTTGATCTCGTGGTAGATCTACTCTTGTAACACACATCATCAATATTAATCAAGCAGGACGTAGGGTATTACCTCCATCAAGAGGGCCCGAACCTAGGTAAAACATCGTGTCCCTTGTCTCCTGTTACCATCCGCCTAGACGCATAGTTCGGGACCCCCTACCCGAGATCCGCCGGTTTTGACACCGACACTCCACAACACTCAACTCTCTCTCATAGGTTTTGGATCTGGTGGAAAGAAGATTTGAGTAGAAAGCAACTTGGGGAAGGCTAGAGATCAAGATTCATATGGTAGGAATGGAATATCTTGGCCTCAACACATGAGTAGGTAGTTCTCTCTCAGAAAATGTATGCTTGAAGTGTAGGTTCAGTCTGATGGCTCTCTTTACGAATGAAGAGGAGGTGGAGGGGTATATATAGCCTCCACACAAAACCTAACCGTTACACACAATCTACCAAACTCGGTGGGACTGAATCGTTAAACTCGGTCAGACCGATTTAGAAAATAATGTGGCCGTTAGGGTTTTCGGTGGGACCAAAATGCAACTCGGTGAGACCGATATGGTTAGGGTTAGGGCATAACGTAATATCAGTAGGACCGATTACACAAACTCGGTGAGACCGATTTGGTAATAAGCTTTCCAGAGAGTTGGTCAGGCAAACTCGGTTTGACCGATTACACAAACTCGGTGGGACCGATTTTGGTAAGAAGTTTTCCAGAGAGTTTGCATTGTAATCTCGGTAGTTCCGATTTCTCAAACTCGGTGAGACCGATTTGATAATGGACATACATAGAGAGATTACAATCCCATCTCGGTGAGACCGAGATCCCTATCAGTAAGACCGATTTGCTTAGGGTTTGTGGCAGTGGCTATGACCTTTGGAATCGGTGGCGCCGGATAGGAAGTATCGGTGTGACCGATTTTGGCTTTTGGTTTAGGTCATTTGTGGAAGTGGGGAAGTAGCTGAGGGTTTTGGAGCATATCACTAAGCACATGAAGCAAGAGGCTCATTAAGTAACACCTCATCCCTCCTTGATAGTATTGGCTTTTCCTATAGACTCAATGTGATCTTGGACCACTAAAAATGTAAAATGAAGAGTCTTGGGCTTGAAACTTGAGCCAATCCTTTGTCCTTAGCATCTTGAAGGAGTTCCCACATCCTTTAGTCCATGCCACTCCATTGTTGAACTTATCTGAAATATACTAGATAAAAGTGTTAGTCCAACAAGAGATATGTTGACATTAATTACCAAAACCACCTAGGGAGCACTTGTGCTTTCACCATGCGACTTGCATGCAGACATGCCTTTATATTCAATACCATCATCGTACCTGCTTAGCACTCCTCCTGAATCCATCAAGCTAAACAACGTGCCACTCATAATTCGAAACTTGTTGCTCAAGTACAAATCTGCTATGATGCTGATATTACTAAAATAGATAACATTTAATTGGTCAGCTAATGTTCCTACTTTACTTTCGAAAAATCACATGCACCACATATAGAGATAGCAGGGAGTTTCTTTCTTAATGCGTTCTGGTTCATCATGTGTGGGCACTGCACAACGAACATTTTATTATTCAAAATCTGCTTGCTCTTCTTTAGCATGTTCCTCTTTCGTTCTTCTTTAAGAAGTACTCTCTCCATTTCTAAATACAAGTCTTTGTATAGATTCCACCATGGACTACATATGGAGCAAAATGAGTGAATCTACACTCTAAAATGTATCTGGATACATCTGTATGTGATCCATAGTGGAAATCTCTACCAAGACTTGTATTTTGGAACGGAGGGAGTATGATAGTAGTACAGTATGTTCCTTGTAGTGAAGATGAGCAGGGACATTTGCAGTGTAGAGGTCTATACGGTCGGTTGGTATGGACACTTTGAACTCTTCGGGCCTCTTTGATTCGTAGGATTTTGTAAACATGGGAATAGGATTT
The DNA here is from genome assembly GCF_018294505.1 of Triticum aestivum. NCBI lineage: Eukaryota > Viridiplantae > Streptophyta > Magnoliopsida > Poales > Poaceae > Triticum > Triticum aestivum. The sequence goes on from NC_057801.1 coordinate 616,774,634, forward strand.
GTAGTGGCCTGCCCACTTGAATCCTATAAGAATAGCAAGGAAATGCAGGGAGTTGTGTCGCCTTTGAGAGTTACATTGATATTGACAGTACCGCACCTTTAGTTGAAGAGAGCTGGTATCCGAAGCTTTTCTAGCCGTACCGGCAATACTAGCACATACATTCCAGCAAGTTCCACTTTGCTGATTTTACTCTAATGCTTACGGTTTTCCCATTATATCTACACTATGATCCGTGTAGCTGCTTTGTGTCGCACTAGCAGTAGTCCACTCTTGAAGCTAAACACCGCAATGACTTACAAAATTGGCACCAAGGCATTGAGTGCCATTCTGGATGCAATGAAGCTCATACGCTGCCCACCTGTTGATTCTTGTTCAGAATATGATCCTAATGATTATTCTATCCTCGAGGAGTCAAAGGCAGATGGCATGTCCTGTTCACCCATCAAGGTGCTTGTTCTAATTTGGCAAGGTTTTATTGATTGCACGTATCTTGCATATGTTGTCTTGCATTTCTTCTACTTTGTTGCAACGTCATCTGCTTAGTTTACTCATCATATATGTCGAGATGCCCTGCCCATCCATTATCAATACATATTCCATCTGTCATCATACCATGTTTTTTCACTCAAATGCTGTTCTTGTGTATCAGACATCAAAAAGGAAGAGGGTGATTGCCGAACCTGAAGGAGCACCAACAAAGTCCTTGAAAAATGTGGTTGTGCCAGAGAAATCAGACATCACCCCACTTATATTGGCTGTACAACCAGTGACACAAAACGTAGGACCGACTCCAGCAGACTGTACCCATACTTCACTGGCCACACCACTAGCCGCACCACATAGGACCTGCACTCCAGCAAAAGGTATGCCGATTTTAGTTGCCATAGCACCAGCTGTACCACAGAAAAATCCTATTCCAGCAAAAAGTACAGCAATTCCACCGGCCGAAGACCTATCCCAACTGCAGAGACGGCCAATTCCAGCAAATTGGAACCCCTTTCCAGTTATTCCCAGTTTAAAAGACAATGCTTTAAATGTTGTTAGGGACTACGTGCATATATTCCCATCATGGGAAGATTATAGTGAAGACAAACACCATTTTCACATCTTCCTGTCCCACTTACGTGTAAGTGCTATTATTCATGGTGACTATTTTCCTGTTTTCTGCTGATTGAACACATCAATGATTTACATCACATTGTTGTAAGTAGGCGAGGGTCAATCTGGATAGTCATGACGAGCAAAGCTTGCTTGAGCTTTTCAAGGAAGCATTACAGCAGTATTGGTGTTACCCGAGGAAATCACACTTTGATGTCAAGTCTATAAATGAATTTCTAGTGAATTATCCTGTGCTAAATTTAGAAGATATTGAATTTAAAAACCTTGTTATGCACATGGTCTCGTTCCGAGGATGAGGTACTGTCTATGATATCACATGACAATTTGAACTTCTACTTTTCCGCATGTGCCTTACAGATCTTTTTTGCTGGAAATCTGCTCGAAAAAGAATTCCGGTTTGAAAAGAACGACAGGATATTGCAAATATGATGCCCGCTTCTTTGCTCTTGTTAGTACCTGTTGTCCTGTATCACTGTACTTGCATACATACCTGGTTCATTAAGTGACAGCAGTATGCATGATAGCTTGCTTATCAATTGTTTGCTCCAAATTATCTGATCTGTATGAATGGTTACATTAGTGTAGAATATATCCAATGCCAATGAAATTTTTAGCTCTGCATTGTTCTTGTAAATACCTGCTGTCCTTTATTAGTGTACTTATATTGACAGGTAGTTGTTCATCTACCATCACTCTGCAGCTTATTTTCCTTTGCCCTCCTTTTTCTACACATAAGATCTATATTTACGCTTACCATAAGGTTGGATAACACCGATGGTACTGATGAAGTTTAGCACTGCATTGCTCTTGGCTGTACCTTTTGCCTGTATCATTGTACTTACATTTATAGCTACTTGGTTATGTAGCATCACTCTTCATCTTATCTTAAATATTCTCCATTTTTTCTTATATTGTCACATCTATATTTACTCTTAACAAAATGTGTAATGCTTACGAAGAAGATTCTGTGGTAAACTTCTTGAATTGCCTCCCCCCCCCATTAGCATGGACAAGGGCTTTATAGAGCCTCCCTTCACCAATAATGTAAGTTTGTCCTTCTCAAGCCTTCAAACTTTGTTGTCTATATTTGGTTAGGCATGACTGCAACAGCTGTTTATTTTTGGTGTTTGCATTAAATTGCATGTTTAAAGTGTATTATGTAGTTCATAAACAAAAGTTTGTCCTTCTCAATTTAAGTTTTCAGTTGTACAACCAAGTTTCTTCTTCATACCATGTAAATTAAACTATACAGAGCAAGTGGTCTTCTTTTGCACTGCATGTATGCTTCTGTTCTTGATCCGTAATCCAGTGGTGTGGTGAACCTACCCACTACAGCACAATGTCATATTCTGCAATGTGTTAACTATAAACAATGTCATATCATTCTACTATTATTTAAACCGTCTCTTTATTTGCCTATCTGAAATGGGATAAATTGACATCACACTAACCATTGATACTTATGAATTCTTGATCTATAATTGAGTGGTGTCGTGAAGCTGCGAACTCCTTCACAATGTCATTTCCTGCCATGTCTTGACTTGAACAATACCATATTGTGTTAATGCAATTTTAAACTATGTCACTTTATTCGTTAGTAAGAAATGTGATGAATTTTCAGCACTAATACTTTTATGTGCAAAACCTGTCATTTGTCTGCTTGTTTATCTTTCAGAGCGAGGAGGATATAAGTGTTTAACAAGCGCAGTCACATCAGCTTGCTCAGCTCCTTGCACTGCAGCTCCCTAGCAGGGCTAACCTTTCTATAACTCTATTGAAGTGCTGTTGATTTTGTATATTATTTTGTCGGCGTGTTTAGCTGCACCGGTGGCAATCTTTGATGCCTCGTGTATGTAATCTGCTGTCTGCTTGTGCTTTATTATCATAGTGGCGAACTTTGATGCCCAGTGGATGTAATATGCCGTAATTTCTTTATTGTATAGTCTAGGTTTTTTCTTATTCACGATGCTGCAGTTATTTTACTATATATATATATATATACATATGTATATATATATATATAGGGTGGGTCTATTATGATAACACCCTCTAGAGTCTTATTCTACAAACCAAACCCTTATTCTGCTAACAGTACCAAGCTGCCTCGCTATCCCGACCCGAACCACATAAACATAAGAAAAAGAAAAATGCTCCTGCCTTATCCACCTTTTCCCCCGAACAAGCCGACCACCCACCGCAAGCCTCCACCCCCACCCTCCACCTTCTATCGGCCACGGCCCCTCCCAGGCTGCCGGAGCGCCGACCCTCCCCTGGCAGCCACTGCCCCTCCTCCCTACCCAGGCCGGCGCTGTACCGCCCATCCACAGCCCCCCACGTCTCTAGACTGCCGCCTCCCACCGCACCACCCATCGCCTGACCGGCGCACCGCCCACTGCCTCGCCGCAGAGAGGTCCCTCGCCTAGCTGCCTCGACCGACCCCGCCCGACGCCACCACCATACGCGGCCACCACCACCCTCCCCGATGCTCCACCAAACGCCGGCAGCCTTGCTCCACCCTCCTCCCGCCAGTCCACCCCGCGAGATGCGCCACCACGAAACCTCCCGCACGCGGCGACCGGCACCAGATCCGGCCACCACGCCCCCCAGGGAGGTTGGGTAAGCCACCAGGCTCCACCTGGACCTCGGCGACCGATGGATCTGAGTCCCCCCTGCCCTCCCGCGCCTTCTCCATGGCCGCCTCCCTGCCGGTGGCCGCGCTCGTCAAGCTCGACCTCGCGGAGCACCTGCCGCGAGCGCATGGCCATGGCCCTGGCCCTGCCTCGTCGTCCTGCTTGAATCCCGCTGGATCTTGCGGCGGATTCAGGCCTGACGGAAAGGGATCCATGCCTCCGAGGCACGCCGGTGACGAGTAACACAAGCAGGGAGGGAGCGCCACGTGACAAGTGCCAGCCATGGGCTCCGCCTCCCTCCGCATCCCTAACCTCTACGCTGCCCATCGATCCCGACCCATCTCTCTGGTGGCGCCTCGGCTCCCCGACGCAGTTCCACTGGGTCGCGAGTGAGGTCCACCACGCACCAGTGTGCCTCCCCCCTGTGTACCCTCCCTCCACCGCGCCTCCTCCAGCGGCTAGAGAGGAGGACGATGGCCACCCGGCGAGACGCTAGGGTCTGCTGTCTCTGGCCAGAGCGAGGACGACCAAACTGTGAGGCGCGCTAGGCTCCCCATCCTTTCTCCCAGGAGGGGATCGAGCAATCAGCTCGGGCAAGTCGACCATTTTTTATCATCTCCATTGCGATCTGATGACTCGATTCATGCACCTCACCTGGCGTGCGTGTGCAGTTTTCAGCCTCGTTGGTGGCTGGCTCTACAAACAACCACCGCGGGGCAACACTGGTGCCGATGAGCAGGGCGAGCACCGCCACTCCTCACCTCCCTCGCTTGATTCTTGCAGATAATATATCGTTGCAGGTTAGTTGTGGTCCTCGGTGCAGTTCCCCGGCGTGTGTGGGTTCGGTTTAAGGCATGCTACACTACAGTGTGGATGCGTGTGGGCATGTATTCACTTGGTGTGGGCAGGAGGTTCTGCAGCTGTCGCATTGCATTTCACCGGAGGAAACAACAATTCGGTTCAGAGACCGTCGCGGTTAATTTTTTTTTCTGGCGTTCAGTTTTGAAGTGAGTGCGTATGTTGGTGTAGTTCATTTCTGTAATGCTAGCGCGCCGCCGGGGCATGGCTCAGCCCCCATGGATGTTTAACTGTCGTTCAGTTTGCTGTGCAGATAAGAAACTGAAGTGCACTGCAATATTTTTCAGTTTTTTCTAAAATGCAGACATTGCCTTTTGCTTTTTGTTTTTGGACTCACGGACTCATACAGACGGGTCGCTTATTCCTACCATAATGGTTCACTTGTTTGAAGTTTTTTTCTCGCACGTAATAAAAGGACAACAACAAAGACAATGAAAAAAAACCAATATGCTGTTGATCTCGTCGTATTTAATGGATCACTTTTCCTTTTGGTATTTTTCAAAGGGGTGTGGAAAAAAGAGGTTCAAACAGAGCGCAACAACAATGCACATGTTGAAAAAATAAAGTCTAATGCGGTTGAGTAATGTGAGTGGTTGTGTAAAAATAATAAATGGATTTTGAAGCTCACTTTGTTCTCTCACGTAGTTCGCTATGAAACTCCTTCGTCGCTCACTTGGTAAACAGAAGTTCGCATCTTATTAGTAGTAGTTCACTCACTCAGTCCATGCGGTCCACTTGTTTGGTCTACGCTCGTAGAAAATATTAAGTTTGAAAAAAACTCAAGCGGTTCACTTTCTGTAGTGTCGCGGCCCATTTATGGTAGTCTTGATGTTCACTTTTCATAGAATTGCGGTTCACCAACGCTTGACATGAAGTGCACTCCACCTTGTTTGGGAAAATTTACGTCCCACAAAAAAAGAAATCATGCAGTGCACTTTTCTGTCCAATGAAGTGCGGTTTTTAGTCTGAATAAGTGCGGTTTTTTGATGCAGTACAGCCTATTTACGGTAGTCTTGAGGTTCACTTTTCGTAGTATTGCGGTTCACCATCGCTCGACATGAAGTGCACTCCACCTCAATTGGGAAAATTTACGTCCCACAAAAAAAACCATCTAATGAAGTGCACTTGCCCATCTAATGAAGTGCGGTATTTCGTCTGAAGCAGTGCGTTCTTCTTTCCCCGTCCGAGAAAAAATACATCTAAACAAAAAGAAACTACGCAGTGCACTTGCCCATCTAATGAAGTGTGGTATTTCATCTGAAGCAGTGCGTTCTTCTTTCCTCGTCCGAGAAAAATACATCTAAACAAAAAGAAACGATGCAGTGCACTTTCCCATCTGATGCAGTGCGGTATTTTGTCTGAAGCAATGCATTCTTCTGTCCGATGCTTTTCGGTAAAATCGAAACTGCTCTTAATCCGTAAAGAATTACAGAGAGTGTTCTACATGAAAAAGTTGCGTCTCGTCGATATCTTTCCAACAGCGTATGATTTGAATTATTCCGAACAGCCGTTTGTAAAAATTTAGTGAAAAAACAGCCGCTGCCTCTCGAAGTAAGCCCCACGATTATCAAAATTAAGTAAAAATTGTAAGGAATCTCAAAACCATTTCAACATATGAAAGTTGCCCCTTGTCCGTAGCTTTCCAACGGCATATCATATGTTTCGTTTCGACAAACAGTTAGAAAACTGGAGCAAAAACAGTACCAACAATTTCAAATTTTTTGAAAAATAGAGTTCCGCGATTTAGTAAATTTGAAACTGCTCTTAAACCATAATGAATTAGAGAAATATTTATATATGAAAAAGATGCGCCTCGATGATATCTATCCAACGGCGTATCATTTGCTTCGTTCCGATAAGTGGTTTAGAAAAAACGCGAAAAAATGCTCGCTGCCACTCGTCATCCGCCGCACTATTTTCAAAACTGCTCTTAAACCGTGTGGAATCTCGAAAAGTGTTCAACATGTCGAAGTTGCGCCTAATCCATAGCTTTTCAATGATATATTACACGCCTCATTCTGATAAATGATTAAAAAATTAGAGCGAAAACAGTACCGAAAAAATAACGCGTGCAGTTTTTTCCGACGAGAAGTTCACTAGTCTCTATTGCAGTGCTCATCGTCAAAATGATGCAGTGCGCATCTGTTGAGCGTGCAGTGCCGAAGTGGTGTGCAGAATAGTTATTCTGCTAATATTAGCAGAATAGACCATCTGTATATATATATATATATATATATATATATATATATATATATATATATATATATATATTGTCTTCGCAGTAAACCGGCTAAACCGTAAAATTACGGTACATAATCGGGCCGTCATGCAATCACGATGTACGATCCGCATCATGGGCCCCGTCATCTTGGTCCGTTAGAAGGCCTAAATGTAAACTGGCCCACAAGTAGATTCGGGCCTTTAATAGGCCGAGTAAACCCGCCGACCCTCTTTTCACAAGAAAACTCAATGGGCTTTTAGGAGACTGAGAAGTAGGTTGGGCCTGAAATATGCCGAATAGCTCACGGGCCGGCAGAAGCCCGAAATGGACCCCGGCCCATGATTGTGCCAATCAAATCACGAGCTTTTAACTGGCCAAAATTGTATCGGTCCTTGTTTGGCCCAATTAGATTATCGGCTGTGAGCAGGCCGGATGCAAACCGGGTCGTAGTTAGGCCCAACTATATGACGGGCTTTTAGCAGGACGAAATTAATATAGGGCCGAAATGTTAAATGGGCCCTTAACAGGCCGAAACTAATATCAGGCCGAATTACTAAATGGCTTTAGCAAGTGGGCCCAAAAGCATAGCATCCAGTTGACGGGCCGAATCTGATATGGGCCATAATTTATCCCAAAGCCTCTTAAAGGGCCGGACCTGATCTGGGCCGTAATTTGGCCAAGAACGTGGTAGGCTTTTAACGGGTCGGGTCTTAGATAGGCCATTGTTACACCCGGAATGTGGCAGGCCATTAATGGACCGGATCAAATATGGGCCGACATTTGGCCCAAAACATGGCAGCTAGTTAATGGGCCGGCCTACTAGGGTCCTCAAAATCTTGTGGGCCTATAGCTGGGCCGGCCCATTAATGTCGGTGAAATCTCATGGTCCTTTAGCTGGACCGGCCCATTATGGTCCACAAAAAACTTGTGGGCCTTCACCTGGGCCGGCCCATTATGGCCCGCAAAAATCTTGTGGGCCTTTACCTGGGCCGGCCCATTATGGCCCGCCAAATCTTGTGGGCCATTAGCTGGGCCAGCCCATTATGGTCTGCAAAATCTCGTGGGCCTTTAGCTGGGCCGGCCCATTATGGTCCGCAAAATCTTGCGGGCCTTTAGTTGGGCCGGCTCATTTAAACTTTATGGGCCACTTTTGGGCCGTTCCACGTGTCAACATATCATCGGCGCATCTCGCCCATTGGATGAGTGACACCTAAGCCAACGCGGAGCTGACACGTGTTTTCGTCAGCCAATCAGAATTTTACACATGGAAAATCCCCGTTGGTCCGGGTTGTTAACGGGTTGTCGGATCCAAAACCGGACCCGATAGCTTAACAGTGTTCCGTTACGGTGGATGCCACATTTCAGTCACCCTTGATGAAAGAACTTCTGTGACGCACGATTTATCCTCATGGAAATGGACACTTCCGTGATGATAATTTTGGTAATGTCATGGAACACTTCTACGATAGCACAGGTATGACTATCTTGATTCTTTCATAAAATTTTCATGGATGTACATGCATGACAGAAAATGTGACCTACTGTGACAAACACGTATCATCACAGAAGTGTATTTTTTGGTAGTGATGGATTTGTGGATCTGGAGGTGAGCACTAGTGGTTGGCCTGCTGGTGATCCCGAGGGAAATGGAGAGGGTGACGGCGGCGTGGGAATTTCGAGGAGAAGGTGGAGGCTTGGCTGCGCTAGTTGGAGCGAAGGGGATCTGGGAGGATCCCGAGGAAGGAGGGAGTTGGTCGGCTGTCGGCGGAGACGGGATGGATGGATTGGACTAGGGTTTGAACAGAATATATATAGTAGCTGGACTAGGCTTAGGGCTTGTCTAGTCTGTCCGTTTGTAATCGGGCGATCGAGAATAAATAGGTTAGGTAGCCTAAATAAGAAGCCGAGGATATTTTAGGGATGTTTGGGGATGATCCGAATCCAATGGTAACGACTGAGCTGGTCGGGTTCGGGAGAGATTTTCGGACAAGGCATCAAAGAGTATGGGTTGTGCGGCGAGGTTTCTTAGGCGGTCAAATAAGAGGGAAAACGAAACTCGGTTGGACTGAGAAAGATCAATGGAGACTAAGAGGAAAACGATAACTACAAACCGATGCAAGTTTTGTGAAAACATGCGGATGCAATGCGTATGATGTCATGATGAAATGCAACAAACAAATAAAATACACACGATGAAACTTGAAATAACTGGAAGGCATCTGAAGCGTCGGTCTCGGGGTGTTACAACCTCAATACCTCGTTCAGAAATTTTATGCCCCAAGACAATACCTTCATTAAACATAAAGTGGCACTTCTCCCAATTTAATACAAGATTAGTTTGTGCACATCTCTACAAAACTCGATCAAGGTTGCTTAAGCAATCATCAAAAGAAGTTCCGTAAACGGAAAAATCATCCATGAAAACCTCAACAATATTTTCACAAAAATCAAAGAATATAGCAGTCATACATCTTCGAAAGGTAGCAGGTGCATTGCATAAACCAAAAGTCATATGTCTATAAGCATAGGTCCCAAAAGGACAAGTGAAAGTGGTTTTATCTTGATTAGGTTGTGAAACAGGTATTTGAGAGAAACCATAATATCCATCAAGGAAACAAAAGTGTGTGTGCTTAGATAATCTTTCTAGTAGTTGAGCAATAGAAGGCAAAGGGTAATATCTTTTCTAGTAACTTTATTTAATTTTATAAAATCAATTACCATTCTATAGCTAGTAACAATTCTTTGTGGAATGAGTTCATTTTTATCATTAGGAACAACAGCAGGACCTCCCTTCTTAGGGACACAGTGAACATGGCTTACCCATCTACTATCAGCTATGGGATAGATTATACCTATTTCCAGAAGCTTTAGTATTTCAGTTCTTATCACTTCTTTCATTTTAGGATTCAAACATCGTTGTTGGTCAACAACGGGTTTAGAATCAGGTTCCATATTAATCTTGTGCTGACATAGAGTGGGACTAATGCCCTTAAGATCATCAAGAGTGTATCCAATAGCAGCTCAGTGCTTCCTCAGAATTTTAATAATCTTTCTTCTTCATGTTCTGAAAGGTTAGCACTAATAGTATCAGGATATATCTTTTTCTCATCAATATAAGCATAATTCGAAGTATCAGGCAATTATTTTAATTCAAACACATGAAAACCTTTAGGTAGTGGAGGACCTCCTAGAGTTTAAATAGGCAAATTGTGGTTAAGGAGAGGTTGTTGTTCAAAGAAAATTTTATCTATTTCATTTCTTTCATGCATGTGCAAAGAATTTTCATGGTCTAGCAAATATTGTTCTAAAGGATCAGTAGGCGGTACCGCAATAGAAGGAAGACCAATTATTTCATCCTTACTAGGTAATTCTTTATCATGAGGTTGTCTATCAAACTTAGAAAAATTAAACTCATGAGACACATCACCAAAAATAACACTGATAGTTTCTTTCTCACAATCTATTTTAGCATTGACAGTGTTCAAGAAAGGTCTACCAAATATTATGGGACAAAAGTCATCTTGTGGGGAACCAAGAACTAGAAAATTAATAGGATATTTTATTTTCCCACACAAAACTTCAACACCTCTAACAATCCCAAGTGGCGTGATAGTGTCTGTTTGCAAGTTTAAGAATGACATATATGCCTTCTATTTCAGCTGGTGCTATGTCATTCATAATTTCTTGATATAAGGTAAAAGAAATAGTAATCACACTAGAACCTAGGTCACATAAACCATGATAACAATGATCTCCTATTTTAACTAAGACAACATGCATGCCAAAAACAGGTCTATGTTTATCTCTTTTATCATGTCTAGTAATTCTAGTAGTTTCCTCACAGAAATAAATAACATCCCATCAATATTTTCTTCCAAGAGATATTTAACCATAGCAACACTAGGTTCTACTTTCATTTGTTCAGAGGGTTCAGGTGCTTTAATATTACTTTTGCGAACCACAGTTGATACTTTAGCATGTTCCTTTATCCTAACAGGGAAAGGTGGTTTTTCAATATAAGCAGTAGGCACAACTGGATCAACATTGTAAATAATAGTTTCACCCTTAGCTTTAACCAGTTCTTTAATTTCTTATTTAATAGGGGGATGATATTTAAACCACTTCTCCTTAGGGAGATCAACATGAGTAACAAATGATTCGCAAAAATAGGTTACTATCTCAGAGTCAAGTCCATATTTAGTGCTAAACTTGTGAAAAGGATCAGTATTCATAAAAGATTTAACACAATCAAACTCAAGCTTGATACCTGACTCTTTACCTTCGTCGACTTCCCAATCTTCAGAGTTGCATTTAATTCTTTCCAAAAGATCCCACCTGAATTCAATAATATTCATCATAAAAGAACCGGCACAAGAAGTATCGACCATGGATTGATCATCACGAGAAAGCCGAGCATAAAAATTCTGAATGATAATTTCTCTTGAGAGCTCATGATTGGGGCATGAATATAACATTGACTTAAGCCTCTCCCAAGCTAGAGCGATACTTTCTCCTTCATGAGGCCAATATTATAAATATAACTTCAATCATGATGAACTAGATGCATAGGATAAATTTTTGGTGAAATTCCAATTTCAATCGATTCCAGTTCCAAGATCAAATATCATCACATAGCCTATACCATGTCAATCCTTTTGCCTTTAAGATAATGGGAAAACCTTCTTCTTAGCTTCATCTCCGGGTAAACCTGCAAGCTTAAATAATCCACAAATTTCATCCACATGTATCAGATGCATATCACGATGCTCAGTTCTGTCTCCTACATAAGGATTACCTAGCAGTTGTTCTATCATACCCGAAGGAATTTCATAACTATTATTTTCAGTAGGTGCAGTAGGTTTAGGGGCAACTATTTGTGTTTCCGGTCGAGGTGAAGATACCCCAAACAAACCCCTCAAAGGATGGTTTTCAATAGTAACAAGTGACAATAAATTTCAGCAGATAACATAAATTTTCCCTTACAGATTACCACTTACCAAGAGTGCTTCACTCCCCAGCAATGATGCCAGAAAAGAGTCTTGATGACACACAAGTATAGGGTATCAATCATAGTCCTTTCGATAAGTCAGAGTTTGAAACCCAATGAGGAGCAGAAGGAAATGACAAGTGGATTTCAGCAAGGTATTTTCTGCAAGCACTGAAATAGTCGGTAACAGGTAGTTTGATAGCAAGATAATTTGTAACGGACAATTAACGATAATGGTAAATAAAGTAAACAAGGTAGCCCAATCCTTTTGGGGCAAAGGACGAGCCAAAACGTTCTCTTATAATAAGCAAAGCGTTCTTGAGGGTACACGAGAATTTCATCTTGTCACTTTAATCATGTCGGTTTGATTCATGTTCGCTACTTTGATAATTTCATATGTGGGTGGACAAGTGCTTGGGTGATGTTCTTACTTCAACAAGCCAGCTCACACTTATGATTAACCCCCTCTCAAGCATCTGCAACTACGAGAAAAGTATTAAGATAAAATCTAATCACAACATTAAACATATGGATCCAAATCGGTCCCTTACGAAGTAGCGCTTAAACCAGGGTTTAAGCTTTTGTCACTTTAGCAACCCATCACCTAATAACTACTCCACAATGCATTCCCTTAGGCCAAAGATTGTGAAGTGCCACGTAGTCGATGTTCACATGACACCACTAAGGGAATCACAACATACATATCATCAAAATATCAAACACATATCAAGTTCACATGATTACTTGCAACATGATTTCTCCCGGGACCTCAAGAACAAAAGTAACTACTCACAAATGATATTCGTACTCAAGATCAGAGGGGTATTAAATAGCATAATGGATCTGAACATATAATCTTCCACAAAATAAACCATATAATTATATTTTTAGCTCCAATAATTCTGAAACATTGTGTGGGTCTCCGTAATAATCCATTTAGCTCCCACAATAATTTTCAGAAGCAGAAAATTTGGTTTGGTTTGAAAGCCAAATTCAAAACAGATTGAAATATTAGAAAACAGAAATAGAAGTGAAAACAGAGAGATGAGAGAGAACTTACCTGGCCTACCTGCTACAGTGGCCGGCCTACTAGGCCCAGCCCACTACTCCCCTATCGTCTTCCTCCTCCTACCAGAGTAGGCAGACAGCTCGCCGTCAAGCACGCATGCAGCCGCGACCACCTCCTACTTGATGCTGGAGGCTCGTCCTCCTCCCTGACCCCGCGCTTGGAGATGCCCGAGCCCCCTCTCACTTCTCCCTCGCTCTAGCCTCTCCCCCTCTCGCTTCTGTGCTCACAAGAGGAGCCGGACCACGCCCGTCACCACCGTCCACCATTCGTGCAGCCATCGAGCCCTGCTCACCCTATGCCCGTGTCCAGAAGCTCTGTCATTCACCGCTACATCTTCTCACCGACGAGCATGAGCCCTGGAGCACCACAGCATCGCCATCTACATTATCTTCCTCATCGGATGCCGACGATCACCGTCGTGGTTCCATTGCCTCCAAGCCGTCCCCGAGCGCGCTGGGCATCCCTACGACCTCTAAGTGAGATCCTCTGCCGCTTCCCCTAGCCTCGTGGCCTATTTCTTACCGTAGCACCATTCCCAGCCGTGCACGAAGCTCGCCACCGCCGGCCATGACATCACTATGGCTAGAGCACACCTCCGCCACGTCTGAGAGAGTCTCCGTGCTCAACACAACTCCACGAGCCCAGAGAACCCACTCGTTGCTCCTGCCATGCCCTAAAGCACTAAACCCGCGCTAACTCGAGCTCTGGCCGCCACCTAGCTCGACGCCGGCGTCATCTTCGGCCACCCAAACACACACCGCTTGCTCCACTTGATGTGCGAGATCAGCAGCACCACGTAGATGCCCCCGGCCGCCCATTTGGTCACCGGAGGAGCAATCCCGAGCACCACCATCACGTTTGCCCCCGCCGGCAGCTAAACACCGGCAAGTTTGACTCCTTTGACCAGGGGTTCCACCTCCCGTGTGTCACTGACATGTGGGCCCAGGCCCTTTACTCATCTAGGTTAGCGTTAGATTAATGTTAATTAACTCTGTTAGTTCGGTTAGTCACTGACACACGGGTCCCAGTTATCAAGTTTGACCTGGACCGCGCCTATTGACCGATGACATCATCTTGATGCAATAAGTCATTTTCTGGATTTAGTTTCAATTAGAACAACCAGGAAATTCCAGAAAATGGTTTAAACTTCAGAAATTTATAGAAGTTCAACCATAACTCCAAATGAAATAATTTATACATGAAAAATTATGAGAAAAATATGAAAAATCTGTTTATGGCATTATCATGCATGTTTTAACAACTTAAGATTGCTGTATATGATAGTTTGATTAAATGGCATTTGAAATGCCACATACAGAGTTTATTTTGAACCTTGAGTTCAAACTAGCTTCATTTAACTTGTTGCTAGTTGCATTAGCTCAATCGATAGCATGTTGCCATGTCATGATCATGTATCACATTGTTGCATTGCATTGATTGTGTTCCCTCTTGTGTGTCGGTTTTTGTTCCCTCTCGGTAGACATTTCCTAACGCTGAGATCAATGATTCCGATGAAGAGTGATATCATCTTCAGAAGTGTCAGGCAAGCAAGCCCCCTTGATCACTCTAATACAATCCCACTCTCTCGCTCCTGCTCTCTTAACTGCATTAGGATAACAACGATTCAACTGTTACATGTTGTGATAGTTGAACCCATGCCTCTTCATGACCTGTCTTTGCCATATTAAATAGTTGAAACCCACTAGAATGAGTAGGAGTTGTTTGAGCCATGATATGCCTACTCATTTATGCTTGCTTGTTAAGCCTACTATGCTTAGGGTTGTGTTAGGTATGATTCATCTGGGATGGATCGGAATGGTGTGAACATGTCCTACTGTGTGAGAGCTAAGTGTGTGAACACGATTTGGTAAAGGTAGCAATGAGAGGCCATGTAGGAGTACATGGTGTGTTGTCTCATTGAAACCGTCCTCAGGAACTGAGTTCCGTGTTCGTGATCCAAGACAGTTACTACCACAAATTGGGATCCTTAATTGACTCTCTCGACTTATTAATCGCCTTGATCTCTGTCCAGGAGTTGCAACTAGTTTCTGGTGTTTGTAGGATATGTGTTGTGTCGTGGAATTGTCACGACAGATGTCCTAGCAGAAGTACTTAGTTGTGGAGCCATCGCAACTAGGTTAGCTTAAAGGGGTTAATCGGGACAAAGGACACAGAGAGTTTATACTAGTTTGGCCCTTTGCGGTGAAGGTAAAATCCTAATCCAGTTTGAGGTCATATTGCTAGGGTTTCGATTACCAGGGAGCGAATACGCTTGACCTAGTTCTCAATCTCTTATTTCTTGTCCTAAACCGCCGCCTGGTCGTCCCTTTATATACACAGGTTGACGCCCGGCGGTTCACGGAGTCTTGACCGGCTCATACACAACGTGTCCGGCTCGGTGACTAACTACGCTTTCCTTACAATACAAGTCAAACATACATGGTAGTTCATCCCCCTAGGCCTTAAGCCACCTCTGGGTCTTGGGCCGTCAACAGGCTCGTATGATCCGCCATCTTCATTGGTAAGCCGCCAGTGGTATGACCCGGCCTCTCCTGGGCGGTTCATACCCAGTAGTTATATCCCCACCATTAGGCCCCAGATTGATTTGAACATGTTCATGTCAATCTTCAATACCTGAGTTGTCAAAATCTTGCATCACTTGTTTGATAAACATTGCTGTAATCCGCCGTGAAGTCAGCTCACAGAAATTTCTTAAACTTCCATGAGGTCATTTCGCATTAATATCGCATGTAGCCCAGAGCATCTTAATTGATACTTATCTTAATGACCCTCCCGAAAACAAGGCATCCATATAGCCATAGGATGATTTTGGCCTCCTCGATTCCCGCACAGGCCTTGTGTCCACCCCCTTATAAATAGGGACAAGGGTCTTTATCATTTTCACCCCTTCCTTCATCTTCCTCTCGCATCTGTTTTGCCGCTCGATCTCCATCCTCACGACCTTCGATTGCTGCACCAACCTAGGACACTACATCGACCTGGTTGGATCCGTAGGACGGTCTTCAATTTTCCTCATCAAGTATTGCTTTTGAAAACACTTAATCATCTGGGCTCGGGGAGCCATGTAATAGGCTAGTTAAACTCTGATCTGCCATGCCATCATGCACATTTTGTTTTGCATAACACTGCTAATCCGCTAGTTGATGAAGATCTGCCACTTATGCTTATGATATCATCAATTTATGCAGATGAGATTGATCATTTTTCCTACAGTCAAAACAGATCATGAGTGCCTTGGCGGTTTACCCCAGGGTGGGTCACAATACCCCATATAAAAACCACTGGTGACTAAAACAGTCCATAACCAGGGCCGGTTTAATCACAACCTTATATAATCATAACAAAATATCATACCTGTGATATTTGCTCACACTACCGGCTTATCATACCTGTACAGTAAGGGTTACAACCCAAAGATTGAGAGCACAATGCCCTATACAATTGATTCATATTGCCATCTTACAACACCGCATGCAGCAAGGGGTAATATCCCAAAACTTAGAGAACAGGGCTTTAAGCACATAAAATCGTCATATACTGGCAACTTAAACTCCAAAGCCAGGCCGGGTTGAGAGATGTCGGATAAATTCATATATGAACCAAAAGGCAACATAGCCCTCATCGGATTTCCACCATGTATTAACATGTCAAAACGAATCCCGAAAAATGTTTAAATCAAATACAAATCAAAAGAAAAAAAACAAGGCTTTCAAAGGATGACAAGCCTTGAAGTCAAGTGCTTTTCAAGGGCCGCACAGCCACTGAGTTAAACCTTCATTCAACCTTGTAAGTCGGGCCTCACTTGACCAATCGCTATTTTAACTTTGACAAGTTCAGGGTCTGTATAAGATTGATTGTCAAGAGTACGGCGAGTCATTCCAGGATTACCTGGGCGGAGTGGCAGACTTAAAAAAGGCAGGATAACCCAGATTTTTTGGTGAATACACCTAGCGTCCAAGCCTATTACACGGGTCAACAAAGCTCTTGTTAATTAACAAAGAGCCCCCAAGTAATGTTTCATTCCAGGCTTACAAGCCAGATCAAAAGGGCAGTCATAGCTAT
This sequence comes from Triticum aestivum, assembly GCF_018294505.1. Taxonomy (NCBI): domain Eukaryota; kingdom Viridiplantae; phylum Streptophyta; class Magnoliopsida; order Poales; family Poaceae; genus Triticum; species Triticum aestivum. The sequence continues at coordinate 616,791,601 of NC_057801.1, forward strand.
GCTCGATGAGTAGGAAGCCCCCAAGTGATCATATGAAGTGACAATAAAGACTCGTTATTCTCAGAAATGAAACGACAGATGCCCTGAATTATCAGGGATGCCGGCTTTATAATATTCATCATAATATATACATTGTCAAAGTATGTACATCACAAGAGCGAGTGGCTCAGGTGTAATAAGGCCGAAGATGAGCAATATTCCACGGGTGACGGGTCTCCTCCTCCGATGTGCGTGAGTCCTTGTGGTCTCGAACATCGATAAGGTAATATGACCCGTTGTTCAGATTTTTGCTGACCATAAAGGTCCCTTCCCAAGGTGGGGATAGCTTGTGCATATCAGTTTGATCCTGGATAAGCCGGAGCACCAAGTCACCTTCTTGAAAGGTCCTGGTTTTAACCCGGTGGTTGTATAACAGCGCAGATCTTGCTGATAAATCACCGAAGGAGCCACCGCAAGGTCACGCTCCTCATCCAACAGGTCAATAGCAACCTGACGTGCTTTTTTATTATCAGTTTCAACATAAGCTGCCACACGAGGCGAGTCGTGACGGATGTCACTAGGGAGAACCACCTCTTCTCCGTAAACCATGAAGAAAGGCGTGTAACCTGTAGATATGTTGGGGGTTGTATTTATGCTCCATAACACTGAAGGTAACTCCTCCACCCAACAACCTGGCGTCCTCTGCAAAGGGACCATAAGCCGAGGATTGAGGCCTCTCAAAATTTCTTGATTGGCTCTCTCAGCTTGACCATTGGACTGGGGGTGAGCCACTGATGACACATCAAGTAAAATATGCTCTCGTTGACAAAACTCTTTCATGGCACCCTTGGAAAGATTAGTGCCATTATCAGTTATAATGCTGTGGGGAAAGCCAAAATGGAAAATCACCTTTTTGATGAATTGAACTACCGTCGCTGCATCACACCTACTAACCGGCTCTGCTTTCAACCCACTTTGTAAATTTGTCAACCGCCACCAAAGTTTGGTCTTTTTATCCTTGGACCTTTTAAAAGGTCCAACCATATCAAGCCCCAGGACTGCAAACAGCCAAGAAATTGGGATCATCCTCAATTCTTGAGCCGGCACATGAGCTCGTCGTGAGAATTTCTGACAACCATCGCATTTACTGACCAAATCGTCTGCATCAGCATGAGCCGTCAGCCAATAAAATCCATGACGGAAGGCCTTGGCTATGAGAGACTTAGAGCCGACATGATGACCACAATCTCCTTCATGAATCTCTCGTAGAATCTCACAGCCTTCCACGGAAGAAACACAACGTTGAAACGCCCCTGTGACACTGCGATGATGCAACTCTCCATTGACAATAGTCACTGACTTAGACCGCCGGGTGTCAGTGTACAAAAGTAGGGGCTCTCCTTTTGACCCCTTTACTTGTGCACGAGCAGTCAGAGTCGCGTGCCGCAGCCACACTTAGCCGGGGAGAAGCCAAAGCACAAGACAACCAAGGCAACACCAAGACCAGAAACACAGGAGAGCAAGAGGGCGAGGTGGACTCCCTCGGCAAGATCCTTGTCGACGCAGCCTCCGCAGCTAAGGGAGTCCTGGATAAGGGGGTATCCGGACAGCCGGACTATATACTTTGGCCGGACTGTTGGACTATGAAGATACAAGACTCAAGCTTCGTCCCGTGTCCGGATGGGACTCTCCTTCGCGTGGAAGACAAGCTTGGCGATCCGGACGTTAGATCTCCTTCTTTGTAACTGACTCTATGTAACCCTAGCTCCCTCCGGTATCTATATAAACCGGAGGGTTTAGTCCGTAAGACAACAACAATCAGAATCATAGGCTAGCTTCTATGGTTTAGCCTCTACGATCTCGTGGTAGATCTACTCTTGTAATACTCATATCATCAAGATCAATCAAGCAGTAAGTAGGGTATTACCTCCATCGAGAGGGCCTGAACCTGGGTAAAACATCATGTCCCCTGCCTCCTGTTACCATTAGCCTTAGACACACAGTTCGGGACCCCTACCCGAGATCCACTGGTTTTGACACCAACATTGGTGCTTTCATTGAGAGTTCCTATGTGTCGTCACTGCAAGGCTCGATGGCTCCTTCAATCATCAACAACAACGCGGTCTAGGGTGAGACTTTTCTCCCCGGACAGGTCTTCATGTTCGGTGGCTTCACACTGCGGGCCAATTCGCTTGGCCATCTGGAGCAGATCGACAGCTACGCCCCTGACCATCAGGTCAGGTTCGGAAACTTGAACTACACGGCCGATATCCGTGGAGACTTGATCTTCGACGGATTCAGGCCTACGCCAGGAGCGCCGAACAGTCACGATGAGCACGGCTTAGACCTGCTGTCAAACAATACTCGGGATATCGCACCTGCAAGAGCTCCTGACCTAAATCTGGGGCAGATCATGTCGTCCGAGGACGGGTGGACGGACCTCGGCCCGGAGGCCGCATACTCATCGGCGGTAGAGCTGAACACGGACTCCATCCCCAAGGAAGTCTGCGTCACTGGACCCCCGGACTTGTATCCGGCTGTAGGTTCCGGACCGCGCTCCCCCGAGCCCGCCGAATCTGGTTGGGCTCTGGTAATGGAGTTCACCGCTGCGGATATCCTTCAACACTCGCGCTTTGGTGACATGCTGGATTCATTAAGGTCTCTCTCTTTGTCAGGAGACTCTTGGCCGAACTATGTCCGGCTCAATTGGGAAGTAGGCGACGAGGAAATTCGTTGCCCACCCACCACCCACTTCATTGCAATGTTGATGATTTGACCGACGTGCTTGACTTCGACTCCGAAGACATCGACGGTATGGACGATAATGCAGGAGAAGAACAGGAACCACCGCCCACGGGGCGCTGGACAACCACCTCCTCGTATGCTATATATATGGTGGACACTCCCAAAGAAACCAATGGCAATGAGGAAATAGAGGATAACACCTCAAGGAAAAAATCAAAGCATGGGCATCATCGGCGCCACTCTAAGCCCCGCCATAGTAGTACCGGCACAGGAGACGAAAACAATCCGGATGGTGCCGAAAACGAATACAGTCCCGATCAGCCTGCCTTCGAGCAGGCCGGACAGGAGGACGGGCAGATTATTCCAGATGAACAGGCGACGAACAGATACTCGAAGGAGGATAACCACATGTCTCCCTCTGAAGACAAGGTGAGCCTCGGCAACAACGAATTCGGCGTGCCTGAGGATCCCGTAGAGTAGGTTCACTTCCAGCGATGGCTTATGGCCACTGCATGAAGCCTGAAAAAGAAGCAGCAGTAGCTCCAAGCTGACCAAGATCTGCTCACAGACAGATGGACTAAGGTCCTGGCAGCCGAGGAATACGGACTCGACCGCCCCACCAAAGGGTAGCCAAAGCACAATTTGCTACCTCAACCCGAGAAGGAGGTCCTAAAGCCCACACCCCAACGCCAATACCTCACGGTTCGGGGCAATACGCAGGAAACGCGAGGCAGCGTCCATAAACCACGATGCAACAGACATAAGCATCACAAAAATAATGGTGACGCCCAAAACACGGCAGTCGGTGCAGGATTCCGCGGCTCCCATTCAGGTCATCGGAAAGAGAACAATACATGCCCATCCGTCCCGGGCAGCATACTCGACCAACCATGTCAAATTCATGGTACCCCTGGAAGGGCAGCAAATCATACCAGTAAAGAATGTTGGATCTTCAAAACAAAACGGAAGGTCGTGCGCTGGAAACAATAAAAAGGGGTCTCAAAGCTATGAAGACAACGAAGAGCCCAGACCATCAAGCATTATGAGGTAAAAGAAAATCCTTCGAAAACCAACAAGGAAACGAATGTGTATTCCTCAAGATGCCGACTCAACAATACAAGTCACCCCACGGTACAAAAATACTGCCAATCATCTCCGATCACATAGACCGTCCAGCCAATTTCAACAATGGCAATTCAATTGCATTGACCATCGACCCAACAGTTGGTGGGTTCCACCTCACATGAGGCCCTATTGGCATAAACAGCAGCCCAAACTTGTTGCGCCAAGACACAGTTCACCAGATAGGTATTGATCGCTTGAGGATCAAACCCACTAAAAACATCTTCTCAAAGATGTCATTCCAGGTGTAAAGGCCAAGTTTTCAGGCCCACCATCCTGGATGTTGTCTTCGGATCACCAAACAAGCACCATACCAAAGATTAATTCTTCGACATTGTGCCCTTATACTGTAGCTATTATATACTACTGGGACGAACCGCGTTGGATCGACTCAACGCGGTACCACACCATGCCAAACCCACGTGACATAGTCACAATTATGGGCAGGGCCGAACTCCACCCCGACACTGGAAAGTATACCGTCACCGAGGTAGCGAGTTGGGCCTTTCTATCGAACCTCGATTCGACAGCCAACCCCCCGGACACCAACAAAGGAGTCCGAACTACTCTACGTCATGATAGCCCGGCTCGACCAGGATCCGATCAAGCACCTGCGGTTCAACCACCCTATGCCACACAAATGCCTCTAAGCATTTTTCTTTATAGGCTCACTTTTGCACAGAACAGGACTGGTGACATGGAATAAGCTCGGACGCACCAAGATGGAATACACAATTATTCCCCAAGAAGACAGTCCAGATACACTTTGGATCCGCACACAGCTTTCTCCCGCCCGGTCGTAACAGGTTCTGCCAGTATACCTCCTTTCATCGCATAAACCATACTTATACGCATAGACGTGTCACTCCACTACAACATGTAGAACTATATGACACTTACCAGCCGTCATTCCTCATTGATGCCTTTTTCGTCATCAGGACACTCGCGCATAGAGCCATGCCCCATTATGCCAGGGGCTTCATGGTCCTTATAGTATGGCAACAAAGTCCGGCGACCTTCTCGATCGCTCGGCACCTCGAACTTATAGCACTATATGCATCAGCTCTGAATCATGTCTTGGGTCATTAGTTGGGTTTGCCTGGCTCCCATGTTTTGGTACCTTACGTTCCGCTCCATCGGCTAAGGTAGCACTGGGAGAACTACTGCGATTGTGTCCCGGTTTTTCCCGACGAGCACCCCAGTAGAGAAAGCTGAAAACTGACTGTCATGATACGGCGAGAGCTGGTCAGCTGTTTGAGAGGTTGTAAAATCTTTAAGGATTTATTCCGCATAATGCCATAACAAATGCAGAGTGCAACGGATCGGTCTTCCGATCAGGCATTATTAGAGCCCCTCGTACGGTCTTCCGAACACCAGGGGCTGCGCTTACCATACTCGAATTCCTACGGCTAAGTGAGAGTGATAAAGCCCTATAGTCTGATTGCCTAGTTCACTGTGATGAACACCTCCTTCAAGGACACAAAAATGGGATAAAGAGTGTTCAGGTATGTCCCGAACACCCCCGTATTTTCTACGTGGGGGCAGAAGCCGACGACTGGCCAACTCTCAGGATTCATATATACCAAACGGCCGCAATGGAAGAATCAACTTTGATCTATCAGGCAATAAATAGTAACAGTGCCAGTGTCCCGCATTACAAAGGACAGCATGATTGCCTTGAGGGAAATATAATGTCTTTGGTACACTGTTCTGCCACAAGGCGGGCTCCTTTCAGGACACCATCATAATATAATTCGGGCTTGAGATGCTCCTTACCCTCCGGTGGACCCTTAGTCATCAGCTTTTCAGCATCAAGCTTCACCCAGTGCACCTTCGCACGAGCAAATGCCATGCATGCACCTTCAATACAGACCGACCGCTTAATGACTTCGAGCCGAGGGCAAGCACCAAAACTCCGCTTCACGAGTCCGAAGTAACTGCTTGGAATTGGCTCAGCGGGCCACAGCCGGACAACTAAGTCCTTCATGGCTAGTTCGGCCGCCTGGTGTAGTTCGATCAGCTGCTTCAGCTGATCGACAAAGGGCACCTAACAATTCGGCACCAAATACTGCGACCATAAATGCTTCTCCGCAGACTTCTTCTCTTCAGCCCGGTAGAATTGGGTAGATTCAGATATGCTGCGTGGCAGGTCCACAAACGCCCGTGGAGAAACAAGAATTCAATTTGTCACTTTGAATTTCTGTTGTTACTATATAAAAATTGCTTTGAGTAAAAAAGCCTTACCAGCCGCAATCCGCCTCGCCTCCTGAATGTCCTTCAGAGCACCTTGGGCTTCCTCCCGAACATCATTTGCGGCTTGGAGAGCTTGGGCAAGCTCGGATTCTTTCCCGTCTAGACTCTGCTCCAAGATCTTGCTTCTCTTCACGGCCTCCTCGAGCTCTCGTTCAGCCTCAATGACCCTGGCCTCGTGCATCTCGCGAAGAGCCTGCTCCACAGCGGCCTTCTTGTCGGCTTCGGCCACAACCTTCTTCACTGCCTCAATTTCGGCATTTGCTCCTAGAGCACACAATACAAATGATTTCATCAGGCACAACTACTCATTTGTGCTTAATTTATAAAGGTTTCTACATACCTTGCTTGTCCTCCAACTGCTTCTCCACTCGGCCAAGTTCTTCTTCGGCCCGCTCCAGACTCTACTTTAGTTTGGACACTTCCACAATATGAGAGGCGGTTGTCGCTACAGACGCCTGTTTTCAAACAAAGAGATATGCTTCATTAACTGAGTCTCCTGCGAAGCGGAAATTTGATCCCCTGTCTGGTTCTCTCTCTTTCACCGGACAGTGCATCACGGGCTACCGTTCATACTATGACAACCTTCAACGGTTTCTAAAAACATACCTCAAAGCCTTTTATAAGGCTAACGCGGGATTCATTCAGTCTGCTCTCAGCGAACTGAATCTTTTCCATCACCGCACCCATAAGGGTGCGATGTTCATCGATGATGGACACATTCTTTAGTGCTGTCGATAGGCCGCCCTGCAGCTCTGCTTGCACAAAGGTTGCCGATGGAGCGGGCATGCCTTCTTCTGTCCGGAAGGGCTTCCTGCCTGATCCAGGAGCTTCAAAGGTCTCCAGGACCGTGTCCGGCTGCGGGCCGAATTTAAACTCACCCTCGCCGTCGACGTTCATGGGAACTGTTGCTCCCGTGTATCCGGCCCCAGAGGTGTGCCCTCCCTGGTCTGGGTCCTACTGAGACGACACCTCTGTGTCACGCCCAAGCTTTGGGGAAGGGGCCTCTAGAGGCGTCTCGCTCTCCATGGCATCCGAGCTCAGCGAATCCTCTGATGAGGACCGTTCGGCGCGAGACCTCGCCGGGCTACACAAAGTATGGCGCAAGTCAAAATGTTGCACCTGAGTAATCCTGGGCGCTTAGGCGTGTTCGGATTTCGTGTACTCACGATTTTACCAGGGGCTGGGCCCTGGCATCCCACTCCGGGCTGCTATCGGTAACCGTGGTGGATGCCTCTGGAAGGGGATTTTTGCCCCTCTTCGGCGATTCGGCCTCCAAGGATGAGGAGGCCACCCTTTCCTTCCCTCCCCCCATGGAGGACTCGTCTTCCTCCTCCTCCTCTTCGTCTTCGGAGGAAGGATGGGTGTTGGAGTCTTCGGATTTTGTGTCCAAAGCACTGTAGTGACAGAGGCCGCTTCGGGTCTCCTTGGCCTCCTTGAAGGCCTCTTTCTTCGACGCTTTGTAAGGCGCTGGGACCAACATCTTCGTCAGAAGAGGTCCTGCCAGTTCCTCCAGCAGCGGGGCCGGACAATCTATCTGCCCCACCTTCTTCGTCCATTCCTAGGATAATTGCGGAAAGCATGATAAAAACGTCTCCCTCGGGATATGCCAGCTAAACATGGATAGACAGAGTGATAAACTTACCGGACTTGCGGAGCGGGACAGTTGATACCCGCGGTCCTCGGCAGAGCCCGGCCACAGTTTGCAGGACTTGAAGAGCACCTTCCAGATATGCTTGTGTGAGTAGCCGTAGAGCTCCCGCAGGGTCTGGTGCTCGGTCGGGTCGTATTCCCACAAATTACAGACCCGGTGCTGGCAAGGGAGAACCAGGCAAACTAACATCACCTGGACTACATTGACGAGTTTGACATCCTTGTCTACCACGCCCTTGACGCGTGTTTGGAGCACCGACAGCTCATCGGATGAGGACCAGTTCAGGCCCTTCTTGGGTGAGGATGTGAGCCGCAGGGGGGCTCCGGATCAGAATTCGGGAGCAGTGGCCCACTTTTTACCGCGCGGCTTGCTACCTCTTGAGCACTGCATTGGATTTCCCCGAAGAGGAGAGGATGATGCAACAAAGTAGCGTAAGTATTTCCCTCAGTTTTTGAGAACCAAGGTATCAATCCAGTAGGAGACTACGCACAAGTACCTGTTGGTGTACTAGAGTAGGGGTACCCTAGTATCCCGAACTTGTGCACGGGCAGTTGCAGCACACCGCGGCAAGGCTTGCCGGGTGACCGCCAAGGTCCTCCGTGGTTCCTTTGGAGCCATTCAAGAACAAAGTATTCAAGCCAAGGAGACAAGGCCCCGGCAAGAGGAGCTTGCCGGGAAGGCCAACCAAGGCATCTAAAGGAACTTGCCGCGACGCGCCACGCGTCCCGACGAGGCCCGGTGAGCGACAAGCTTCCGGACGCGACAAGACAACAACCGCGGCAAGGCGCTTGCCGCGGCAAGCTACCACTCTCTACCCGCGCTCCAGCACATCCACCAACGTGTTGCCCTGGGGTCTTTCCAGGCGCGCGTGGCAAGAGTCTGTGCAGCCAGCGGTGCGAGGTGGCAAGCGACGCTGACGAGATTGCCATCGTGGCGAACGGTGGCGTCCCTGATGGTCCTTTTCTGCACTATTTGGGCAACACAGACGGGTAGTTGTACCAACCGCAACCCTTTTCCATTTTTTACCCTTGTCTGCGTTGCCACCTGTCGGTGACCCCTTGAGCATATAAAAGGAGGCCCATGCGCAACGTAGAAAAGGGGGTTCGGTTAGAAGGCCAGAAAAACACTCACGCTCGGTCTCGTTAGCTGCTAGAGTGTACTGTAGCACTCAGCGCTCCCGAGCAAGAACTCAATACAATCAGACAAGCAGCAGTAGGAGTATTATATCTCCGGAGAGCTCCGAAGCTGGGTAAACTGCTCGTGTGCTTCGCCTCGATCCGCTCTTCGTGCGATCTCCGCCCCCCGCTGAACCGGAAGGGGCTCGGTCCGCCAGCCCCATAGGTGTTTGTGGATCAGCTTCCCCAACATCTTTGGCGCGCCAGGTAGGGGTGCAACCACCATGCACTCTCCACCCCGAAGGCCAAGATCGCCGACTCGCCGGATCCACCTCGACAGTGACTCCACTACATCATCAGATCCACGAGCTCGTCGCGATCAGCGCCAAGTTCTTCACGAACGACAGCAAGAAGACGCTCGTACTCGCATCGAGCGCCGAAGAGAAGCGCGACGTCAATTAGACCAGCGCGCTGGGCCCTCTGTCGACATGCATGCGCCAGGGGAACCAGGCGACTTGCCGTACGCGGTAGGTTGCCCTGCGTTCACTCGTGAGCTGTGGCAAGTCCAGTGGCCCAGCACGAAGAATTTCAAGCCAGACGTACTAGAGAAGTACGACTGCAAGTCGCATCCGTTGGAGTTTCTCAGCATCTACACCATCGCGGTGCAAGCTGCCGAGGGGCGGGACGACAAGATCCTGGCCAACTACTTCCCGCTGGTGCTCAAGCCCATTGTCGGATCCTGGCACATGCACTTGCCGAACAACTCCATATCCTCCTGGGCAAACCTATGCCATCAGTTTGTCGGCGCCTTTACGGGCGGCCACAAGCCTCATGGCCAAGAGAGCGATCTTCATCTGCTCGCCCAGAAGGAAGGAGAGCCCCTGCGCAAATACATTCAGAGATTCAGCCGTGTACAGCACAACATCCCAGATGTCCACCCTACCGCGGTAATCACCGCGTTCCATCAGAACGTGCGAAACCGCAGGATGTGGGAGGAGATGGCGATGTGCAAGATCAGAGATGTCAGTGAGCTATATGCCCTGGCCGACAAGTGCGCACGTGCTGAGGAAGGGAGGAAACTACCCGGAGAGAATACAGAAGCAGGAGGGTCTGATAGTGAGGAGACTGCCCCGGCAAAGAGAAACCGGTGGCGGAACAACAGGAAGAAGAAAGGAAAAGATGTGCTAGTCGTTGAGCAGTCCGGCAACGGAGGTGGCGCCAAGAAAGCCAAAGCTGGTAGCTCCGGCAAGGAGATTGCCGCGGGCACAAACTACCAGGCTGTGGCGGTCGCTGACAAGCAAGACGGCACCAACAAGCAGTACTGCAAGATCCACCGCACCAAGGGCCATGACCTCCAGAACTGCAGGAAGGTCGAGCAGCTTGTCGAGCAGCAAAAGGCTGAATACGAGCATCCCCGTCAAGGAAGCAAGCAAAGAGTGGCTGATGTACTTTGATGGTGCCTTCTCGCTGCAGGGCGCCGGTGCGGGCGTGCTACTTGTTGCACCCACCGGAGAGCACCTCAAGTACGTAGTCCAGATGCACTTTCCCAAGGAGCAAGCAACAAACAATACCGCAGAGTATGAAGGTTTGCTTGCTGGTCTCATAATTGCAGCAGACCTTGGGATCAAGAAGCTCATTGTCAGGGGTGACTCACAGCTTGTCGTCCGCCAAGTGAACAAAAATTATCAGAGTCCGTTGATGGAAGCTTACGTTGAGGAAGTGAGAAAGTTAGAAGAGCGCTTTGACGGCCTACAAATGGAACATGTTCCAAGAGCTCAGAACGACATTGCCGACGGCCTGTCAAAGTGCGCCGCACTTAAGTTACCTGTGGAACCAGGGATCTTTGTGCTCAAGCTGACTCAACCGTCCATAACACCATCAACTGGACAGTGCAAGAAGATGAAGTTGATTTCTGGTGACTATTTTCCGGCAGAGCTCCCCGAAGCCGCCGTCAAGAAAGTCCTCAAGATCAACACCAAGGATGCTGAGGGGCAGTCTGCTCCCGCAAGCCCTAGGGTTTGTTCCGTTGAAGCAGACGCTCCCGGCAAGTTTTGCTCCGGCAAGCTTGCCGGGGAATGTCAAGCTCCGGCTGAACCGCAGGTTCTCGCCGTAGAAGCGGATGTTCCCGCAGCAGCAGATGTGCCTTTAGTCCTTGTTGTCGAGCCGCAAGCTCCAGCATGGGCACAACAGATTGTCCGTTTCCTTCAGACAGGAGAACTTCCCGAAAAGCAAGAAGAAGCGGAAAGAGTAGCCCGGCAGTCAAGTATGTACCAGTTTGTCGACAACACACTGTACAGAAGAAGACTCAACGGTGTGAAATTGAAGTGTATTCACCGGGAAGACGGACAAAAGCTGTTGGCAGAGATACATGGAGGCATATGTGGACACCACATTGGTGCAAGAGCACTTGCCGGCAAAGCGTTCCAGCAAGGTTTCTTTTGGCCGACAGCCCTCCAGGATGCAACTGCACAAGTAACCAAGTGTGAAGCGTGCTAGTTCCATTCCAAGCAGATACACCAGCAAGCTCAAGCTCTCCAGACGATCCCTTTATCCGGGCCATTTTCGGTCTGGGGGCTCGACATCCTCTACCCCTTTCCCCGAGCTGTCGGGGGCTTTGAGTACTTGTACGTTGCAATCGACAAGTTCACAAAGTGGCCGGAAGTGGAAGAAGTGAGGAAGGTGACAGCATAGTCAGCAGTCAAGTTCTTCAGGTCGATTGTTTGCCGCTTCGGGATCCCTAACAGGATCATCACCGACAACGGCATGCAATTCACGAGCCGCACCTTCATGCAGTACGTCCAAGATCTTGGCGCCAAGGTCTGCTTCGCTTCTGTTGCTCATCCGAGAAGCAACGGTCAAGCGGAGAGGGCGAATGCTGAAGTGATGCGCGGGCTCAAGACCAGAACTTTCGATAGGCTGCGCAAGTGCGGAAAGAACTGGATTGAGGAGCTGCCGGTGGTTCTTTGGTCGATCAGGACGACGCCAAATCGAGCCACTGGCCAGACACCTTTCGCTCTAGTCTATGGAGCAGAGGTAGTTCTCCCCACGGAACTCGTATACGGGTCACCTCGAGTGCTCGCTTATGATGAGCTTGAGCAAGAGCAGCTGCGACAAGATGACGCGCTGCTCCTTGAGGAGGACCGTCTTCAGGCTGCTGTACGAGCTTCTCGATACCAGCAAGCTTTGCGCTGCTACCATAGCCGCAAAGTTAATGCCAGAAGTCTCGAGGAAGGCGACCTTGTTCTTCGGCGCGTTCAGTCCGCCAAGAATTCCAACAAGTTGATGCCAAAGTGGGAAGGCCCTTACCAGGTGAAACGAGTCACTAGGCCTGGCGCTGTCCGCCTTGAGACTGAAGATGGCACTCCAGTGAGCAACTCCTAGAACATTGAGCATCTTCGTAAGTTTTACCCGTAGGGCGCGGTTGCCGGAACCTGTTCCGGCAACCACCTTTTGTACAAGTCTTGCCGATGTTGCATGTAATCCTTTGTACAAAGCCGGGCGCAGACCCCGTGCATAAGTAAAGCTCATGTGCTCCGCACATCTTGTCAATTACATGCTTTCTACTTTATCTTTGCATGCGTTATGTGACACTTTGTGCAGGGCCTACCCCCGGTAAGCAATAACGAGCCGTAAGGTTCCATATCTTTATTTTCTCTTCTTTCTCTTTCTCAAAAAGGAAAGGAAGGTTCCCTCGCCCACAAGTTTGCCGGGGGGAAAGGAGAAGATAATGCTGTGACCAGGCATCATTCAAGGAAGTTTCGCCTTGCCGGGAAGCAAACGACAGAAAAGCTAAGTTGCTAAAGTGCTTAAGCAATCAGTTTTTAAAATTTTTAAGTTATCTTCCTCGAACGACCGTGCTTTGTATGGAAAACCTGTGCACGGAGGAACCAACTCGTAGCTAGTTGCGCCCTTACTTTGTTTCGAGTCCGCTCAACAATTTAAGTGAGCTGCGACTAGCTGCGACAAGGTTTCTTGTCAGAAGCGGCACCGCCAGCAGGCTGCTGATGTCCGGCACTCAGCGCTCGTGGCCCAGGTGCCTGCGCCGACAAGTTCCCTAAAAGCGTAGGGCAAAAAACATACAAAGGAAGGAACCAAGTAAGGGAAATAACACAGCAATTGCTACCCAGAACAGAGTTATATTACAAGATAGCTTGTCGCAGCTCTAACAGATTGTTCTTATAACATGACCAGCAGCGACAAGAAAAAGAGAAAACGGGCGGCCTAATCTACGTGATCGCCCTCAACCCTCTTGATTCCGCTCACCTTGTCCACAATGGGTGCGACAAGGGCCTTGAGCGCTTCCAGATCAGCATCCGGCGGCAGGGACTTGAGGACATTGGTGAAGTTGAGGCCTGGGTTGCGGAAGGCCGCCTTCACCAGCACCTTCTGAAGAGCTCCTGCATAGATCTTGCGTGACTTGTCGGCCAGCTGCTTTGGGATCTTCTCCCGGAGTCACTGGAGGGCCGTCGCCACGCCTTTGAAGAACAAGCTGAGATTGGCGCTGGGTTGGAGGTGCTCATCGGAGGAGTACCCGAGATCCTCCATCCCCAGCTGCGCCAGCTCCCCGTCGATGGCTACAGCAAGATCCACGAGACCCTCGGTCCAGTGCTCCACAGTCTCCCTGAAAGCATTATGGGTGGCAGCAGCATTCGCCAGCAGCACCTCGTCGGCCTTGATCTTCTCTTTCAAGGCCACCTCCTGCTCCCTGGCGCTGTCCAGCGTCTTGGTCAAAGTGACCAGCTTCAACTCAAGATCGGCGTTGGAGTCCTTGGCGGCGCTAAGCTCTTTGCTCCTCTCAGCAAGACGACCCTGCAGCTCGCCGTGAGCGGCGGCGTCCTTCTCGCGCTCACGCTTGAGCACAGCAAGCTCCTCACCGCTCACCTTGAGATCGTCCTCCAGCTGCGCCATCTTCGTCTCCAGTTCCTTCTTGGCGGCCTCGGCAGCTGCAGCAGCATCCTTTGCTTCCTTGAGAGCCCCGCCAATTGCTTGCTCGCGCGCGGCAAGCTCCTCCTCGTGGCTGTCAAGGTTGACCTTGCACTGCACCAACTCACCTTCCTGCGCAGACAGCTTCTCGGCAGCGAGCCGCTGTTGCTCTTCAACTTCAGCCTTCGCGAGGAGGAAGGCTTTCCGCTCCTCGGCGACTTGCTCCCGCTCCTCTGCTAGGGATCAGAGAGTTTCCTGCCTGAGACCCCAGAGCTCCTCCGCGCGCTTCTCGATGTCCACTCCCGCCCTCGCGACAAGCGCTTCTCGGGATTCCAGCTTGGCTTGTCGGGCGCGGTAAAGCGACAACAGCTTCCGCAGCAGCCGCTCCTCCTCAGGCTCGTCGCTGCTGCTGCTTGGCGTGTCGACCAGCGACAGCCCAGCGGAGGCGAGCACCTCTCCATCCAAAATCTCTCCTTCGACCGGCGCCCTGGAGCTTGACGCCCAGGGGAGCTTGATGAAGATGCCGTCGCCGGCCTTCAAATAGGCGCCGGGCTGGGGCTCTTCGGAGCCTGGCGCTGCAGCAGCGGCGGAGGGATCGGCGGTCGGCGCAGCGCCTGGCGCTGCTGCGACCTCGGGGCTGTCAGTGCGATCGCCGGATCCCTCGCTAGCTTCTGCGGCGGCAGCTTTGGCGGCCTCTTCGCCGGCGGGATCATTAGCGCCAGCTTCTGCTTCGGTGGCAACGGCGTCATCGATGTTGCTGCGCATGTTCTCCTCGCCGGCGACCTCGGTTTCCATTGTCTCCACGGCAGATGGATCTGACGAACGGAAAAAGGAGAAAAGTCAAACAAATATCCAGAAAAGAAAGGCAGAAGAAGAAGAACCCAAGGGAAGTTTTCAAGCAAGAGGATTACCTGTGCTAGGATCTGCAGTCGTGGTCTCAACCACCGGAGGACTGCTGGTGCTGTCCCTTGCCGGAGAACTATCCCTTGCCGGAGAATTCTCCCTTGCCGGAGAACGCTCCCTTGCCGGGGAATCCTCCCTTGGCGGTGTAGTCGAAGCAGATGGCATTTCGGGAGCGGCTTCCGGGCCCTCCTAGTGAGGGTGCTCTGCTCCTACACAAACCAACAGTCAGATATCAGCAAAGAAAGAGCAACCATGCGCGCTTGACAGCAGGAAGTAAACTATGCACATACGCTGGGGGCTGCGCTGGGGGCTGCTTTGGGGAAAAGTTGCCGGGTCCGGCAAGATGGTCCCAGACACACCCTCTGCTGTCGCGGTGGGTTCGTCCTCGATGACAATCACCGGGACCTTGGCTCTCTTCGCTGCTCTCTGGGCCAGAGTCTTGAAAAGGAATGGGTTCGGAGTAAAGGAAATCAGATACAAGACAAAATAGCAAGAATTGAAGAACTACAAGCACGACAAAGAATCTTACTCTTCTTCTTCCTCGTCGGAGCTGAGCGCGGATAGATTGAAGTCCGGCTCGCCTCCGGTGCAACGAGGCGGAGGAGTAGTTTCCCTTGTCCGCTTGGCAGGAGCAGTAGCGGTGGGCTGGGAAGACCCCGCTCCAGTTGTCGCGGCGGCGTGAGGCACTCCCGCGGCAACAGTGCTTGCCGGGTAGAGCGTGTCGCACGGCACGGCGGCTGTTGACTCGTCTGCCGCCCCGCTATGTCCACGGCCTTGCGGAGACGCCTTCTTGGTGGAGCTGGGGGCTCCGCTTGCGGCAAGCTGTCTGAAGGTTCGGGTCCGACAAGCTCTCCCTCGCCGGGCTCGCTCGACTAATCTTCGGGCCCGACAAGCTCTCCCTCGCCGGCAAACTCCTCGCGCTCGGCAAGGCTTACCGCCTCTGCTGCCTCTGCCTCCTCCATGGTGAATCCAAACTCACCCGCGGCAGCGGCTGCCGCCGCCTCTTCCAGCCTAGTGGCGATGCGCTGCATCTCCGCGTCGGTGGTGTCGCGAGTAAGGCTCTTTTGCTCGTCGGAGCGGACCGGCACTTCAACCAAGCCGTCAAAGAACTCCTGCACGACGCCGTCTGCCGGCTCTTGCCAAGTTGGGACAATTCGATGCGAGTCGCACAGCGGCATCATTGCACGGATGCGGTCGAGCAAGGAGTTGTTGCACAACGGAACGACACCCCTCGGCAACATGAATGGATGTTGAGGATCGCGCTTGAACAGTTCCAGGAGCATCGCGTCTAGCTCCAGGACAGTGAAGTTGAAGTTGAGGCCCGGGCGCAGCCTCATGATATTCGTCGAGTTCTGGAACTCCCAGGCGGGTCTCCTCCTCTCTTGCAGGGGGCGATGCGGTGGGGAAGAAAATCTGCGCCAACGGCGCCTACGGTGAGCCCGGCAAGCCTGAGGCGAAGGATCCGGGTGACAGCAATCTTCAGCCTATTGTCTTCCGGGGCCACGTTGATCCAATCATTGCCACGCGCTATTGGGGCTTGTCGCAGGGCGGTAAATGGCTGCAGGTTCTCCTCGACAATCCAGCACCACTCTGCTCTCCATTCCTCCCACTTGCTGCGGAGCTCTCCCTCCAGATAAGCTTCCTTCTTGCCGACTCTCGAGATCTAGGCGATTCCGCCGGATAAAGGCTCTCCTCTCTCGACTCGGGGCATAAAGAAGTGGCAAAAAAGAGCTACGTTTGGATGGACTCCGACAAAGTTTTCGCAGAGATGTGCGAAAACTGCCATGGTCAGAACGGCGTTGGGGGTGAAGTCAAGGAGGCGGAACCTGTAGGTGTTCATGATGTCACAGAAAAATTCAGAGAAGGGCGGGCAGAGCCAGCAGTAGAAGAACAGCGCAAAGAAGGGGTATCAGTTCGGAGCCAGTTCCGAAGCGGCAACCGGGAGTACCTTCGTGCGCGGATGCGCTCGCGTCTCCGTCGACCAGAAGAGGTAGTAGTACTCCCTCAGCACCTTCGCGGCAAGCTGAGGGGGGAAGATGGCCCGCTCCTTTCGCAGCGCCGCGAGCCGCTGCGCCTCGACCGATTTCACGCCCTTCCCCTTGTCGGCTTTCGGAGCCATGGCGGAGGTGGTGGGGGAGATCGGCGGCATTGGTGATGCTGGTGACGATGGGGGGCGGAGCGCTGCTCTCTTTCAGCTTTGGGAAGAAGGGGGGAGCGGCGGAGATTTCTGAGACTGGAGTAGCAACCGGCGAGATGGGCGAACTGCCCCTGTTTCCCCTGCTTATAAAGAGAGAGGGGGCGGGCGTTCTATCTTTCCGAATAAAGAAACCACCCACGATCTCTCCCACGACGCCGCATTCAACGCGTGCCGTTCGGGGAGGGCGTGGTGGATACGGAGTAAGATACGGCGTAACCCAGGCCGCGCGTGCCCGTGCCCTGTTTTGGGCCTCGCCCAACAGCGCTCGGCACCGTGTGTGGCCCAGGCCCGAGGGCTCCTGTCGGTGTACTAGAGTAGGGGTACCCTAGTATCCCGAACTTGTGCACGGGCAGTTGCAGCACACCGCGGCAAGGCTTGCCGGGCGACCGCCAAGGTCCTCTGTGGTTCCTTTGGAGCCATTCAGGAACAAAGTATTCAAGCCAAGGAGACAAGGCCCCGGCAAGAGGAGCTTGCCGGCAAGGCCAACAATGGCATCTAAAGGAACTTGCCGCGATGCGCCACGCGTCCCGGCGAGGCCTGGTGAGAGACAAGCTTCCGGACGCGACAAGACAACAACCGCGGCAAGGCGCTTGCCGCGGCAAGCTACCACTCTGTACCCGCGCTCCAGCACATCCACCAACGTGTCACCCTAGGGTCTTTCCAGGCTCAGGCGGCAAGAGTCTGTGCAGCCAGCGGTGCGAGGTGGCAAGCGACGCTGACGAGATTGCCCTCGTGGCGAATGGTGGCGTCCCTGACGGTCCTTTTCTGCACTATTTGGGTGACACAGACGGGCATTTAATGCCTTTGTCCCCTGCCGTCAGGGTTAGGTATGATACACTGTACACGTAGTTGTACCAACCGCAACCCTTTTCCATTTTTTACCCTTTTCTACGTTGCCACCTGTCGGTGACCCCTTGAGCATATAAAAGGAGGCCCATGTGCAACGTAGAAAAGGGGGTTCGGTTAGAAGGCCAGAAAAACACTCACGCTCGGTCTCGTTAGCAGCTAGAGTGTACTGTAGCACTCAGCGCTCCCGAGCAAGAACTCAATACAATCAGACAAGCAGCAGTAGGAGTATTATCTCTCCGGAGAGCTCCGAAGCTGGGTAAACTGCTCGTGTGCTTCGCCTCGATCCGCTCTTCGTGCGATCTCCGCCCCCCGCCGAACCGGAAGGGGCTCGGTCCGTCGGCCCCATAGGTGTTCGTGGATCAGCTTCCCCGACAGTCCCTCGTACCTACACAAAACGATAGCAACTCACAACCAACACGATTAGGGGTTGTCAATCCCTTCACGGTCACTTACGATAGTGAGATCTGATAGAGATGATAAATAATATTTTTGGTATTTTTGATAGATAGATGCAAAGTAAAAAGAAAAAGGCAAAGTAAAAATAAAGCAAATAAATAAAGTGATAGAGATTGATATGATGAGAATAGACCCGGGGGCCATAGGTTTCACTAGTGGCTTCTCTCAAGAGCATAGATTTTCTACGGTGGGTGAACAAATTACTGTTGAGCAATTGACAGAATTGAGCATAGTTATGAGTATATCTAGGCAATGATCAAGTATATAGGCATCACGTCCAAAACAAGTAGATCGATACGATTCTGCATCTACTACTATTACTCCACTCATCGACCGCTATCCAGCATGCATCTAGAGTATTAAGTTAAAAACAGAGTAACGCCTTAAGCAAGATGACATGATGTAGAGGGGTAAATTCATGCAATATGATAAAAACCCCATCTTGTTATCCTCGATGGCAACAATACAATACGTGCCTTGCAACCCTTTCTGTCACTAGGTAAGGACACCGCAAGAATGAACCCAAAGCTAAGCACTTCTTCCATTGCAAGAACTAGCAATCTAGTTGGCCAAACCAAAAAGGATAATTCGAAGAGACTTGCAAAGATAACTCAATCATACATAAAAGAATTCAGAGAAGAATCAAATATTTTCCAAAGATAATACTGGATCATAAACCCACAATTCATCGGTCTCAACAAACACACCATAAAAAGAAGATTACATCTAATAGATCTCCACGAGAGAGGGGGAGAACATTGTATTGAAATCCAAAAAGAGAGAAGAAGCCATCTAGCTACTAGCTATGGACCCGAAGGTCTGAAGTAAACTACTCACACTTCATCGGAGGGGCTATGGTGATGTTGTAGAAGCCCTCCGTGGTGGATGCCCCCTCCGGCGGAGCTCCGAAACAGGCCCCAAGATGGGATCTCGTGGATACATAAGGTTGCGGCAGTGGAATTAGGTTTTTGGCTCCTGTTCTGATCGTTTGGGGACACGTAGGTATATATAGGAGGAAGGAGTACGTCGGTGGAGCGTCAGGGGGCCCACGAGGTAGGGGGCCTCTGGAACTTCTTGGAGTAGGGTCCAAGCCTCCTGGATCACGTTCGGTTGGAAAATCACGTTCCCGAAGGTTTCATTCCGTTTGGACTCCGTTTGATATTCCATTTCTTCGAAACACTGAAATAGGCAAAAAACAACAATTCCGGGCTGGGCCTCCGGTTAATAGGTTAGTCCCAAAAGTAATATAAAAGTGGAAAATAAAGCCCAATATAGTCCAAAACAGTAGATAAAGTAGCATGGAGCAATCAAAAATTACAGATACATTGGAGACGTATCAGGCATCGCCAAGCTTAATTCCTGCTCGTCCTCGAGTAGGTAAATGATAAAAAAGGATTTTTTATGCGGAGTGATACTTTGGCATAATTTCAGTATAAATCTTCTTACTTGTGATATGAATATTCAGATACAAAGATTCAAGACAAAAGTTCATATTGACACAAAAATAATAATACTTCAAGCATACTAATCAAAGCAATCATGTCTTCTCAAAATAACATGGCAAAAGAAAGTCCATCCCTACAAAATCATATATTTAGGCTATGCTTCATTTTCTTCACACAAAGATGTTCCCAACTTCTATACCCCCGATGACAAGCCAAGCAATTGTGTCATACTGAAATAATCTCAAACTTTTTCAACCTTCACGCAATACATGAGCACGAGCCATGGATATAGCACTATGGGTGGAATAGAATATGATGATGGGGATTGTGTGGAGAAGACAAAAAGGAGAAAGTCTCACATTGACAAGGCTAATCAACGGGCTATGGAGATGCCCATCAATTGATGTCAACATGAGGAGTATGGATTGCCATGCAACGGATGCACTAGAGCTATAAGTATATGAAAGCTCTACAAAAGAAACTAAGTGGGTGTGCTTCCAACTTGCTTGCTCACGAAGACGTAAGGCATTTTGAGGAAGCCCATCATTGGAATATACAAGCCAAGTCCTATAATGAAAAAATCCCACTAGTATATGAAAGTGACAAAATGAGAGACTCTCTATCATGAAGATCTTGGTGCTACTTTGAAGCACAAGTGTGGTAAAAGGATAGTAACATTGTCCCTTCTCTCTTTTCTCTCATTTTTTTGGGCCTTTCTCTTTTTTTGGCCTTGCTTTTTTATTATTTTTTTATTTTTTTTCGTCCGGAGTCTCATCCCGACTTATGGGGGAATCATAGTCTCCATCATCATTTCCTCACTTAGGACAATGCTCTAATAATTATGATCATCACACTTTTATTTTTCTTACAACTCAATAATTACAACTCGAAACTTACAACAAAATATGAATCTATATGAATGCCTCTGATGGTGTACCAGGATGGTGCAATGAATCAAGAGTGACATGTATGGAAAATAATGCATGGTGGCTTTGCCACAAATACGATGTCAACTACATGATCATGCAATGGCAATATGACAAAAGTAATGTATGTCATAATAATGATGATGGAAGTTGCATGGCAATATATCTCGGAATGGCTATGGAAATGCCATGATAGGTAGGTATGGTGGCTGTTTTGAGGAAGATATAAGGAGGTTTATGTGTGATAGAGCGTATCGTATCACGGGGTTTGGATGCACCGGCGGAGTTTGCACCAACTCTCTAGGTGAGAAAGGGCAATGCACGGTACCGAAGAGGCTAGCAAAGGTGGAAAGGTGAGAGTGCGTATAATCCATGGACTCAACATTAGTCAAAAGAACTCATATACTTATTGCAAAAATTTAGAAGCCATCAAAAATCGAGTACTACGCGCATGCTCCTAGGGGAATAGATTGGTAGGAAAAGACCATCGCTCGTCCCCGACCGCCACTCATAAGGATGCACAAGCCAGGTACACTTCATGTTTCAAATTTGTTAGACAACTTTAAGCATACGTGCATGCTACGGGACTTGCAAACTTCAACAGAAGTATTTCTCAAATTCACAATTATCAACTAGCACGACTTTGATATTATCACCTCCATATCTCAAAACAATTATCAAGCATCAAACTTATCTTAGTATTCAATTCACTCAAAAGAAAGTTTCACATATCTTCAACACTAAGTATATTAACATTAAGCAAATTACCATGCTATTAACGACTCTCAAAATAATCTAAGTGAAGCATGACAGATCAATAGTTTATTTAAAACAAATCCACCACCGTGCTCTAAAATATATAAGTGAAGCACTAGAGCAAAAATTATCATGCTCAAAAGATATAAGTGAAGCACTATGAGCAAAACTATCAAGCTCAAAAGATATAAGTGAAGCACATAGAGTATTCTAACAAATTCCAAATCATGTACGGCTCTCTCAAAAGGTGTGTACAGCAAGGATGATTGTGGTAAACTAAACAAGCAAAGGCGCAAATAATACAAGACGCTCCAAGCAAAACACATATCATGTGGTGAATAAAAATATCGCTCCAAGTAAATTACCAATGGAAGTGGACGTAAGAGGGGGTGCCTTCCGGGGCATCCCCAAGCTTTGACTTTTTGGTGTCCTTGTATTATCTTGGGGGTTCCATGGGCATCCCCAAGCTTAGGCTCTTGCCACTCCTTGTTCCATAATCCATCAAAAGAATTCACCCAAAACTTGAAAACTTCACAACACAAAACTCAACAGAAATCTCGTGAGCCCCGTTAGAGAAAGAAAACAAAGAACTACTTAAGGTACTGTAATGAACTCATTATTTATTTATATTGGTGTTAAAGCTACTGTATTCCAACTTCTCTATGGTTTATAAACTATTTTACTAGCCATAGATTCATAAAAATAAGCAAACAACACTCGTAAAACAGAATCTGTCAAAAACATAATAGTCTGTAGCAATCTATAACTAATGCAAACTTCTGGAACTCTTAAAATTCTACCAAAATAGGAAATCCTGGACAATTTGTTTATTGAACATCAGCAAAAAGAATCAAAGCAAAAGCCCGTTCATGTGATTTAACAAAATTATATTCGTGCGTGCAACGTTTCTGTTTTTCAGCAGAATCAAATCAACTATCATCGTAGGTTATCCTATAGGTTCTACTTGGCACAAACACTAATTAAAACATAAAACCACATCCAAACAGAAGGTAGATGGATTATTTATTCCTAAACAGAAGCAAAAACGAAAAACACAAAATAAAATTGGGTTGCCTCCCAACAAGCGCTATCATTTAACGCCCCTAGCTAGGCATAAAAGCAAGGATAGATCTAGGTATTGCCACATTTGGTAAGCAATCCATAAGTTGCTCTCATGAGAGATTTAAATTGTAATTTTATTTTCTTTCTAGGGAAGTGTTCCATGCCCTTCTTTAAGGTAAATTGGAATCGAATGTTCCCTTCTTTCATATCAATAAGTGCACCAATCGTTCTAAGGAAAGGTCTACCAAGAATAATAGGACATGAAGGATTGCAATCTATATCAAGAACGATAAAATCTAGGGGCACATAATTCCTATTTACAACAATAAGAACATCATTAATTCTTCCCATAGGCTTTTTAATAGTGTAATCCGCAAGATGCAAGTTTAGAGAGCAATCATCAAAAACACGGAAATCTAGCAAATCACATAAACTTTTGGGAAGAGTAGAGACACTAGCATCCAAATCACACAAAGCATGAAACTCCAAATCTTTAATTTTAATTTTAATAGTAGGTTCCCACTCATCATAGAGTTTTCTAGGGATAGAAACTTTCAACTCAAGTTTTTCTTCATAAGATTGCATCAAAGCATCAACAATGTGTTCGGTAAAGGCCTTATTTTGACTATAAGCATGAGGAGAATCTAGCACGGATTGCAACAAGGAAATACAACCAATCAAAGAGCAATTTTCATCATTAAATTCCTTGAGATCCAAAATAGTGGATTTAGCAACATCACGGTTTTTATTTATTTCAATCGCACTATCATCAAATTCATCGTCAATATCTAGAAACTCTGAATTCTTAGAACGCCTTCTAGGTAAAGGAAGATCATATTCAGATTCATCTAGATTCATATTGCAAAACAAAGATTTAATGGGGGACACATCAATAACTTTTAGATCTTCATCTTGATTTTCATAGGAATGGGAAGAACACGCTTCAATAAAGGCATCTTTGGAAGCATGCATCCTAGCGGTTCTTTCCTTGCACTCATCAATGGAAATTCTCATGGCTTTAAGAGAATCATTGATATCATGCTTAGGAGGAATAGATCTAAGCTTTAAAGAATCAATTTCAATAGAAATTCTATCAACATTCCTAGCCAAATCATCAACTTTAAGCAATTTCTCTTCAAGCAAAGCATTAAAATTCTTTGGTGAATTCATAAACTCTTTAACACTACTCTCAAATTCAGAGGGCATCTTATTAAAATTTCCATAAGAGTTGTTGTATGAATTTCCATAATTATTAGAAGGCTTACTAGGATAAGGCCTAGGATTAAAATTCCCTCTATAAGCGTTGTTTCCAAAACTATTCCTACCAACAAAATTCACATCCATAGATTCATTATTATTCTCAAGAAAAGTAGATAAAGGCATATCATTGGGATCAAGAGGAGTATTCTTAGGAGCAAACATCTTCATAAGTTCATCCATCTTTTCACTCAAAACATTGATTTCTTCTATAGCATGCACTTTTCTACTAGAAGACCTTTCGGTGTGCCATTGAGAATAATTAGCCATAATATTATCAAGCAGTAGCATCTCCTAATGTAATTTCCATAAACGTGCCTCCCGCGGCCAAATCTAAAAGATTTCTAGAAGCAAAATTCAATCCGGCATAAAAATTTTGTATGATCATCCATAAATTCAAACCATGAGTAGGGCAATTGCGAAGAATTAATTTCATTCTTTCCCAAGATTGGGCAACATGCTCATGATCAAGTTGTTTAAAATTCATGATGTCATTCCTAAGAGTGATAATCTTAGTGGGAGGAAAATACTTAGAGATGAAAGCATCTTTGAACTTGTTCCAAGAATCAATACTATTTTTAGGCAAAGATGAAAACCAAACTTTAGCACGATCTCTAAGTGAAAACGGAAATAACTTAAATTTGACAATATTGTTATCCATATCTTTCTTCTTTTGCATATCACACAAATCAATAAAATTGTTTAGATGAGTAGCGGCATCTTCACTCGGAAGGCCGGCGAATTGATCTTTCATAACAAGATTCAGCAAAGCGGTATTGATTTCACAAGACTCATCATTATTAAGAGGAGCAATCGGAGTACTAAGGAAATCATTATTATTGGTATTCGAGAAATCACACAATTTGGTATTATCTTGCGCCATGGCAACAAGTAATCCAACACACAAGCAAACAGAAAGGCAACGAGAAAAAGGTAAACGGAAAAGAGACGAGGAGATTGGGAAAGAGAGGGCAAATAAAACGGCAAGGGTGAAGTGGGGGAGAGGAAAACGAGAGGCAAATGGCAAATAATGTAATGCGAGAGATAGGGATTGCGATGGGTACTTGGTATGGTTGACTTGCTTGCGTGAGCCTCCACGGCAAAGGTGCCAGAAATTCTTCTTGCTTGTGTGAGCCTCCCCGGCAACGGCGCCATAAATTCTTCTTGCTACCTCTTGAGCACTGCGTTGGATTTCCCCGAAGAGGAGAGGATGATGCAGCAAAGTAGCGTAAGTATTTCCCTCAGTTTTTGAGAACCAAGGTATCAATCCAGTATGTGACCACGCACAAGTCCCTCGTACCTACACAAAACGATAGCAACTCGCAACCAACGCGATTAGGGGTTGTCAATCCCTTCACAATCACTTACGATAGTGAGATCTGATAGAGATGATAAATAATATTTTTGGTATTTTTAATAGATAGCTGCAAAGTAAAAAGAAAAAGGCAAAGTAAAAACAAAGAAAGTAAATAAAGTGATAGAGATTGATATGATGAGAATTGACCCGGGGGGCATAGGTTTCACTAGTGGCTTCTCTCAAGAGCATAGATTTTCTATGGTGGGTGAACAAATTACTGTCGAGCAATTAACAGAATTGAGCATAGTTATGAGTATATCTAGGCAATGATCATGTATATAGGCATCACGTCCAAAACAAGTAGATCGAAACGATTCTACATCTACTACTATTACTCCACTCATCGACCGCTATACAGCATGCATCTAGAGTATTAAGTTAAAAACAGAGTAACGCCTTAAGCAAGATGACATGATTTAGAGGGATAAATTCATGCAATATGATAAAAACCCCATCTTGTTATCCTCGATGGCAACAATACAATACGTGCCTTGCTACCCTTTCTATCACTAGGTAAGGACACCGCAAGATTGAACCCAAAGCTAAGCACTTCTCCCATTGCAATAACTACCTATCTAGTTGGCCAAACCAAAAAGGATAATTCGAAGAGACTTGCAAAGATAACTCAATCATACATAAAAGAATTCAGAGAAGAATCAAATATTTTCCATAGATAATACTGGATCATAAACCCATAATTCATCGGTCTCAACAAACACACCGTAAAAAGAAGATTACATCGAATAGATCTCCACGAGAGATGGGGAGAACATTGTATTGAAATCCAAAAAGAGAGAAGAAGCCATCTAGCTACTAGCTATGGACCCGAAGGTCTGAAGTAAACTACTCACACTTCATTGGAGGGGCTATGGTGATGATGTAGAAGCCCTCCATGGTGGATGCCCCCTCCGGCAGAGCTCCGGAACAGGCCCCAAGATGGGATCTCGTGGATACAGAAGGTTGCAGCGGTGGAATTGGGTTTTTGGCTCCTGTTCTGAATGTTTGGGGATACGTAGGTATACATAGGAGGAAGGAGTACGTCGGTGGAGCGTCAGGGGGCCCACGAGGTAGGGGGCGCGCCCAGGGGGGTGCCCTCCACCCTCGTGACCACCTCTGGCACTTCTTGGAGTAGGGTCCAAGTCTCCTGGATCGCGTTCGGTTGGAAAATCACGTTCCCGAAGGTTTCATTCCGTTTGGACTCCGTTTGATATTCCGTTTCTTCGAAACACTAAAATAGGCAAAAAACCAGCTATTCTGGGTTGGGCCTCCAGTTAATAGGTTAGTTCCAAAAGTAATATAAAAGTGGAAAATAAAGCCCAATATAGTCCAAAACAGTAGATAAAGTAGCATGGAGCAATAAAAAATTATAGATACGTTGGAGACGTATCACGGCTCGGTGATATAGAACCACTGCTGCTGCCACTCCTTGACGGAATCATTGAAGGTGCCTGTCAGCGATGTGACCTTGGGGATCTTGCTCACCATGGCGCTGTCGCACTCGGCGTGCTTGCCGTTCACCACCTTGGGCTTCACATTGAAGATCTTCAGCCATAAGTCGAAGTGGGGCGAAATATGGAGAAAGGCCTCACACACGATGATAAACGTCGAGATGTTAAGGAAAGAATTACGGGAGAGATCATGAAAATCAATCCTGTAATAATACATGATGCTGCGAACAAATGGGTGAAGGGGAAACCCGAGCCCGTGGACGAAATAAGGAAGAAACACGACCGTCTCGTGAGGCTCCGGATTAGGGACGATCTGTCCCGCCGTCGGAAGATGGTGGCCGATTTTCTAGGCCAGGTATCCGGCCTCTCGAAGCTTTTTGATATCCTTCTCCTGGGCGGTAAAGGCCATCCATTTGCCTCCCGCTCCAGATCAGGACATCTTTGGAGAGCCTCTTTTTGGTGGAGAAGACGAGCGCTTGGGCGCTAGGGCTCGAGCAAAGGGGAATGGACGAGCGGAAGGAAAAGGCATGGGTAAAGAGGAAGATGCCTTATCTCTTTATACGGGCCATGAAAAATTTTGCGCCTTCCTACTCTCCTGATGGAACCTTCTCATTCCCCGCTCACCGTGATTGGCGGTACGGTTAGGCTTCCCGCACCTGTATTGATGAAAGTCCTGTGGTGAGGGGGACACGATCTCTGCTTCGACAAGACGTGCCCAGGAAACCGCCTTGCTATATGCGCAGTAGCTGGTTGAGAAAACGGCTCGAATAATGACTCGGCCATGGTGTGATGTCACATTATCTAAAGCTGTCAGCAGATTATATTTGTAGGATATTGTTCTCTCTACGGTGGTATGTGAAAATTGGCTTGTAGAGCCGGACACAATTTAAGTGTTCAAGATTTACTTTGGAGTATTCGGAGATGGAACCCTTGCAATGCCGAAGACAAACTGTGCGCCAGACTCATCGTCATTGAAGCCTGGTTCAGGGGCTACTGAGGATTCCTGGATAAGGGGGTATCCGGACAGCCGGACTATATACTTTAGTCGGACTGTTGGACTATGAAGATACAAGACTCAAGACTTCGTCTCGTGTCCGGATGGGACTCTCCTTTGCGTGGAAGACAAGCTTGGCAATCCGGATGTTAGATCTTGTAAGTGCATCTAGTGCCACCCCTAGCTGGTTTTGGAGTATTGACGACAAAGTTAGTTGAGGGACTAATGCGTTTGTGAGAATTGCAGGATAATGCAGGTAGTGTCCCTCATTGATTCGGTTTACCTACCGGAGATGACCCCTAAAAATGTATGAAGACATTGACGACAATCGTGGTATGTGAAGATATTCATATTGAAGACTATGACATGAGAAGACATTGAGTGAAGACTATGGAGCGCGAAAACTATGTTGTTTTGCTGTTTCCTTTTTTCTTCTTTATTGAGTCATAGGAACCACCGTACTGTTAAGTGGGGTCCAAGTGAACTAAGTCAGAATGACTGAAGTTATGCTCCACCCAAATCCTATGTCTTCGAGCGAAGACAATGAGAGCAAATCTTATTCAGAGCTGGATGAGTCAGCTTCGCTTGTAGCCCAAGTAAAGTTGCTGTGTGTGTGTTTGAAATCTGACCGTTGGAACATGTGTCAGTTCCTTAGTGACCCAGTGTCATTTCGGACATATCAGGTCGGGTTGCCCAGTGGCTATAAATAGCCCACCCCCTACACCATAAATTGGTGGCTGCTCAGAGTTAGTACGCGGCTTTTGTCGTTTGAGAGCAACCCACCTCGAAGCCTTTGAGAGAGATAAATACTTGCGAGGACCAAGCCGAAACACCCAGAGCCAAAGAGTGTTAGGCATCACTGAAGTCTTTCTATCTGTGTGACCTGAAAACTTTTTACACTTGAGGACTGTGAATCCTCCATCCGGTTAGGCGTCGCGTTCTGAGCATCCAAGAGTCATTGTGGATTGCCGGTGAACAAAGTCTGTGAAGGTTTGGAAGTCTACCTTGAAGACTTACCAGAGTGATTGGGCGAGGACTGTGTGTCCTTAGCTCAAGGGGAATAAGGTGAAGACACGGTCTTCTGAGTTGAAGCTCAGCCTCCCTAACCAGACGTACAGTTGTCACAGCAACTGGAACTGGTCCAACAAATCCTGTGTCTTCAACAAGTGACTAGTTCTATCCTTTCCCTTCCTTTACTTAACGTTTCTCCTCGTGAAGTCTTTGCCTACTTGTCGTACCTGTTTGACTTCATTACTTGACTACTATTGTTGATTGGCTTCATACTATCTTCCATCCTGATCCTTACTACTTAGCTGCTATTAGTCTTGTACTTTCACCTCATTGCATACTTGACTTTGGTTTGCTTTTCATAGTTTATCTTCCACCGCATATCAATTAGGTCATTTCTATTGTTTGTCTTTGAAACTTCCAAGTTTTGAAGACTTTCATAAAAATCGCCTATTCACCCCCCCCCTCTAGTTGATAACCAGCACTTTCAATTGGTATCAGAGCGAGGTACTCCCTTGTTCTATGTGATTCGGTTTAACCACCTGGAGTTTGAGCTATGTCGACTGCAGGATTGAGGAACATATCTTGCCCCACCTTTGACGGTCATGAGTATCCTTGGTGGAAGGCCATGATGAAGAAGCAACTCATGGCTATGGATAGCAAACTGTGGACCGTCACTGAGATTGGTCTTACTGATCTATGCAAGATGGCGGAGGCCGATGACATTCGCAAGTACACTCTACTGAACCTCACGGCGAAGGATGTCATTTGCTCCTGTTTGTCTCGAAATCAGTTCACGAACGTCATGCACCTCAATCACGCGAAGCTAATCTGGGACCGGCTTTCTAAGGTCTATGAAGGTCATCGTACGCGTCATGATCCTTGGTTTGAGGATTACAAGGAGTCTCTTAAAGAGAGGACCTTTGCTCCTGAATCGCCATCATCTTCACTATGCCTCATGGCAGGGGGTGCTAAGGTAACTGAATGCTACCTCTCTGAAACTAGTGATGATGAATCAGGTGATTAATTTGGCCCCAGCTATGTCAAACTTGCTTCCCTTGCCACTAAACAACAAAGAGTCTTGGAAAAGGTTCAAAACATTCTTAGTAAGAGCGATGATATGTTGGGTGAAGAAATGGATCAGTCAAAAGCATTGGCTGAGAGTCTTTAGAGACTTCATTCCAAGTTTGACGCCCTTCAAGATCAACATAATGCTCTCTTGTCTAATCACGAGAAGCTTTCTTCTGAATGTCTTCAAAGAAAGCAAGATCTTGAAAAGATAAGAGTGGATTATGAAGATCTTTAGAAGGAGCGTAATTCATTACTTGCTCAACAAATCAGCGTTACACAGGAAGAATTTGAACCACCATGTCTAAAATGCATTGAGCGTGATAACGCTACATCTGTTGCTGAATGTTCCACTGCTGCTACTATTTCATTGTCTTCATCTACTGATGTGGTAACTAACCCCTCTGCGGAGGATACCACTACTATTGCTGATGAAAATGCTAGGTTGAAGACATTGCTTGAAACAGGGATGTATAAAAGTCTGAAAGGACATCAGACACTATGCGATGTCCTCAAAAAGCAGATTCTGAACCGAAAGCCTAGGACAGAGGGTGTTGGGTTCGAGAGGAAAACCACATGGGTTGTACTAGAAGCCTGAGCAGTACCCCAAAACCACATGGGTTGCTGCAAAGGAACCTTCAGTAGATCCATCCACTTTATCTGGCTTTACGTGTGCTAATCCTATTGTCATTGATGAATCCTTTGATGCAAACTATAAGTTGTTCAAGAATCAGAATGGTGAAGTGTTTGCCAGGTATATTGGTACTAACTGCAGGAATGGACCACCTATGAAGAAGATTTGGGTACCTAAGCAGTGCATGGAGAATCTTCCTGTCAATGTAGTCATTACACCACCAAGGAAGCAGACAAACCCCAGACCAATGGCTTCATATGGCCCAAAGGCTTCATACAGATACAGGACTCACCTGAGTCACCCTAACGCCAACGTTTTGCAGGGAAATCATACTCAGACTTATGAATATGAGCGTGTGTCTTCGAACCGCTATGTTCATAGAATTAAGAACTTTTCTGCTTATTGATATGAGTATCATTCATCTCCTGCAAGGCTATTTGCTAGGGCTCCAAAGCCAAAATTCTCAGATGCTGCACTTAGAGTCATTGCTTCTAAGCCACCCCTGAAAATGTGGGTGGCGAAGAAGAATTAACTTTCTTTTGCAGAGAAAGGTCTCCAGCCTGCAATCGAAGGCGTCCGATGCTATTGCTGGGGACCTAAAACACATTAAGGACGCATGATAAAATGGTCTTACTATATATTTCACATCTGAATCATTTACCAGTCATACTATGAGTCCTAACCTTGATCTAAGCTGTGATTATCCTTGTGTGTGTCAAATGCTTATGCTTCACAACACTCTTTGTGAAGCCTATCCTCCTAACTGCACTGTAGGGTATGTCACCAAAAGCTTCAGAATGGACTATGGACAGTGGATGCACA
Organism: Triticum aestivum; assembly: GCF_018294505.1. Classification (NCBI taxonomy): domain Eukaryota; kingdom Viridiplantae; phylum Streptophyta; class Magnoliopsida; order Poales; family Poaceae; genus Triticum; species Triticum aestivum. The sequence continues at coordinate 616,822,571 of NC_057801.1, forward strand.
AATCATATGACTAGTGATCGAAGTCTTCTCATGGACTCAACCTTACGTCCATCCGACAAGAGTCACATCACATTTGCTGACACTGGTAAAAGCAAGGTATTGGGTCTAGGTAGAGTTGCAATCTCAAAGGATCAACACATGGATAAACCGATGCTTGTTGAATCCCTTGGTTTCAACTTAATGTCTATCTCAATGCTTTGTGACTTGAACATAATTGTGCTCTTCGGAAAATATCGTTGCCTCGTACTAATGGAATCTGACAAGTCTCTAGTCCTTGAAGGGTATCGAAAAGATGATCTATACATGGTAGATTTCTCAGCGGGTCCACAACTTGCCGTATGTCTTATCGCAAAAGCTTTAGAATGCTGGCTCTGGCATCGGAGGCTGGGGCATGCTGGCATGAGGAACTTACACACACTCGTCAAGAAGAAGCATGTCATAGGCATCGAGGGTGTCAAGTTCAAGAAGGATCATCTGTGTGGTGCATGCGAAGCTGGGAAGATGACTAGGGCAAAGCACCCCTCGAAGACAATCATGACGACATCTCAACCCTTCGAGCTACTACACATGGACTTATTTGGCCCTACTCACTACTCTACCCTCACAACAACTGCTTGTCTCTATGGCTTCATCATTGTTGATGACTACTCAAGATACACATGGGTGCACATAATTCTCTACAAGACGGAAGTGCAAGATGTCTTCAGACGCTTCGCCAATCGAGCAATGAACAATTATGGCGTGAAGATCAAGCACATCAGAAGTGACAATGGCACTGAATTCAAGAACACCGGACTTGATCTTTATCTAGATACAATGGGAATCACTCATGAGTTCTCTGCTCCATACACACCTCAGCAAAATGGCATCGTTGAGCGCAAGAATAGAACCCTCATTGAGACGGCTCGAACAATGCTCGACGAATACAAGACACCAAGAAAGTTCTGGCCTGACGCTATTGATACAACATGTCACATCATCAACCGTGTGTACATCCATTAGCTTCTGAACAAAACATCCTATGAGCTCCTTACTGGCAAGAAGCCGAATGTCAGCTACTTCAGAGTATTTGGAGCTAGGTGCTGGATCAAGGATCCCCATGACAAGTCAAAATTTGCACCTAAAGCTCACGAAGGCTTCATGCTTGGCTATGGAAAGGACTCTCACTCCTACAGAGTCTTCAACCTCTATCACTACAAAATCGTCGAAACTGTGGACGTGCGATTTGATGAAACAAATGGTTCACAAAGAGAACTCCTACCAAGTACACTAGACGAAGCTCCGCCCAGCGAATCTATCAAGTTGATGGGAACTGGTGAAATCATGCCCTCTGAAGCACAGCATGAAGAGGAACTTATCATTTCTGCACCTAACCAACCTAAAGACTATGCTCAGACAGAAGACAATCCTCCCAATGATGACAATGATCAGCAAGAGCAAAGTCTTCGTCCAGTTCATCCTCGAGTTGCAAATGAAGTACAAATTGAGAAGATAATTGATAGCATCAATGCACCTGGTCCGCTCACTCGCTCAAGAGCAACACAGTTAGCAAATTTCTGTGGGCACTTTTCGTTTGTATCAATATCAGAACCCAAGAAAGTTGTTGAAGCCTTTATGGAACCTGAATGGATTCAAGCTATGCAAGAAGAACTTCAACAGTTCAAGCTGAACAATGTTTGGGAACTTGTCAAGTGACCTGACCCTCGCAAGCATAACATTATTGGAACAAAATGGATATATCGAAACAAGCAAGATGAGCATGGTCAAGTCGTCAGAAACAAAGCACGTCTTGTGGCTCAAGGATATACTCAAGTTGAAGGAATTGACTTCGATGAAACATTTGCTCCTGTGGCTAGGCTTGAAGCTATTCGCATACTACTAGCCTATGCTAACCACCACAACATCTTGCTATATCAAATGAATGTGAAGAGTGCATTTCTCAATGGCAAGATTGAAGAAGAAGTATATGTCGCTCAACCACCTGGCTTTGAAGATCCAAAACATCCTGATATGGTGTACAAACTAAACAAAGCACTGCATGGTCTCAAACAAGCACCTCGGGCTTGATATGATACGATCAAAGACTTCTTGAAGAGCAAAGGCTTCAAACCTGGATCCCTCGATCCCACACTCTTCACGAAGACATATGATGGTGAACTGTTTGTGTGCCAAATATATGTGGATGACATTATCTTCGGCTGCACCAACCAGAAGTATAGTGATGAGTTTGGAAACATGATGCAAGAGCAATATCAGATGTCCATGATGGGTGAGCTGAAGTTCTTCCTTGGTCTTCAAATTCGTCAGCAAAGGAATGTCATCTTCATATCTCAAGAAAAATACCTCAAATATTGTCTGAAGAAGTTTGGAATGGAAGACTGCAAAGGTTACATGACACCAATGCCAGCCAAACACCATCTTGGTCCCGACGACAATGGTAAAGACTTCGATCAAAAGGTATACCGCTCCATGATTGGTTCTTTACTTTATCTATGTGCATCTAGGCCAGATATTATGCTTAGTGTTAGCATGTGTGCTAAATTCCAAGCGGCACCAAAGGAATTGCATCACTTAGCAGTGAAGCGAATTCTTCGATATTTGGCTTACACCCCAACACTCGGATTATGGTATCCCAAGGGCTCAAAATTTGATTTGGTTGGATTCTCGGATGCTGATTATGCTAGTGACAAGGTGGATCGCAAGTGTACATTAGGCACATGTCACTTTCTGGGTCGACCACTTGTCTGTTGGTCTTCAAAGAAGCAGAACTGTGTATCACTCTCAACTGCTCAATCTAAATACATTGCTGCTGGATCTTGTTGCCCTCAGCTTCTATGGATGAAGCAAACTCTCAAGGACTATGGCGTCAATCTGAAACAAGTGCCTCTCTTCTGCGACAACGAAAGCGCCATCAAGATTGCCAACAATCCAGTCCAGCACTCGAAGACAAAGCACATTGAAATTCGTCATCACTTTCTCAGAGATCATGTCATGAAGAAAGATATTGACATCATTCACGTCAACACAGAAGAGCAACTGGGAGATATCTTCACAAAGCCCTTGGATGAGAAAAGGTTTTGCAAGTTACGGTGTGAGCTAAATATCTTGGAATCCTCAAATGTCCTGTGATCAGGCACACATCCTAACACTTATGCATGTTGATGACTTAGATGTGCAACACACGAAGTAATGTATATCTTCAATCAATGAAGACTTACATTCTGAGTGTGAATACATTAACGTGGAATTTGACTTCGGAGCGCCACGATAATTGTGCGTCGTGTCTGGGTCTAATACTTCCTATACGGTGGGTAACGCCACCACCAAATTTCTTAGTTTGAAGTGTTTCACTCATGGTGTTATTTTTGCAATGACTTCGCATTTGGTTTATCTTCAGTTTCAATTTATCTTCATGATTTTCTTCACTATGATGATTTGATTGCTTTCTGATATATATATATATTAGTGTTCTGTCCTCTACAGCATTCACTTATAGCTATGTCTTCCTAGTTGAATCTTTTGAACTAAGTGAATGTGATTGGACCCTAATCTCTCTATGCTTTCTATCTCAAACTCTATTTCTGCAAATCATATGCATTCTATTGAAACTGTCGAATGTCTTCTCTGCATCCTAGTCAGCAGAAGACACAGAGACAAACATTAAGTCTGTTTTAAATGACTCATCTTTAATTTCTAAATCCGGAGAAGCTGGAACGACCATCCGACATGCCTGGCGGGTGTGGGAACGTGGGACAACTCTGAGTATGTTGCATGCTTGCCACGTGCCCCTCAGATGTGAACCGCTAGGGGCACCTGCATAATTGCGCTGTGCCGCACACTTCCTTATAAATACATGTCCCCTGCGGTAAAGAAAACCTTCTTCCACCTTTCCACCTCGTCAAAACCACAGCGCCACCGCTAGCTCTCGATGACGCCGGCGACGAAGCGCTTAGCAGTCGCGACTTCTCCGACGCCATCCTCACGCCGGCCGCGGACATCGTCCTGTCCGCCGTCGCCGTAGGTGTCCTCCGTCGCCAAGTTAGGGCACGGTGGATTGAACTGCTCGATCTCCTGTTCATCCCACCTAGCAGTTCTTCGTGTGGTAAATATAACTCTATTTTTACTGTCTTTTTGATCTTCAAAGATTCATCCTATCTACCAAAAGTGGTTTCTGCCTACACACTGTTAGATCTATTCTGTCTGCATCTCATACTACCTAGTCCATTCACTTAAACTTCATCTCTAGTTTGATTCCTCACTTGTACTTATTCACGGATTCGTACAAATCTGGAACCAACTCTCAACATATAAGTGAATGTCTTCACATCATGAGGTCAATGTCTTCAAACTGATTTATCTTCAAAATCTTCTGAGAATGCATATGACCTCTTCCCCTTCCCTCGCATCTCTAATGCTGTCACAGGTACATGTCCGTGGGAGAATCCCTTGGTTCTCATAGTCAGCATTCGTTTGCAGAATTCTTACAGCATCACATTAATTGTCCCGAAGCCAGTTCCTGTTTGTCCAGCAAGCGAAAGTCTTTGAAGCCTTTGAACGTATTGAAGCCATTCAGGTTGAAGTTCATGGCTGCAGAGAAATCTGTAAGGAAGGGTGGCAGACAGCGTTATGGGGGAACATCAAAAGATTTGCCTGATGACCTCGCAAAACTTTACAAGACATATCCTGAAGAGAATTATCATCAGCGTAAGACACGAATCTAATGGATTTGATGATATTGGGTTGAACAATGGTTCAAATACAAGTTCGTGACCCAGGAATACGCTGAAAAGAACGCTATCAAGAGTCCTTGGGGTGATATTCTCTATCGAGGTCTTCAACCCAAGAACAGGGCTGAAGCTATTGCACAAGGTTTCTATCCCTGTATGGTCCGTGGACCTCAGCCTGACAATGCCGACCCATCATCATTGCTCTGGTGTCGTGACGATACTCTCTTCAAGTGCAACTTCCAGCATGCAAAGGCATCGTCCAAGGAAAACAAGAAGTCATTGGGATTAGACTTCAACCCTGGTCCCTCTGCTCCCCGTGCTGACGGCTCAGGTGATGCTGATCCAAATGCCATTGGCCCCTTCTCCAACCTTGATGGCCTCATTACTTACATCTTGGTCCAAGGTGCTAAAGTGGATCATTCTGATAATGATGCTGACACTGATGAAGCCCCAGCTCCTCCTCCGAAGCCGCAGAAGCTAAAGAAGCCTAAGGCTTCAAGATCAGCTGCACCTCCAAAAGCTTCATGTGTGAAGCCACTTGCCACTGCACCTCCTGAAGACAGTGTGCAGTCTGAAGATCTCTCACGTATCCCCAAGAGGACGGAGAAGAAAAAGAAAATCGTCAAGCATACTGATCAGACCTTGACTCTTGCTGCCATTTTGCATGAAGAGCACATTTATTTGTCCAGCGATGAAGATCTTGCAGATGATGCCCTTGAGCAACTGAGCAAGAGCAAGGAAGAAGCAGAGATCTTCAATAATTTGCCTCTCTTCGATGTGGCAATCATCCATAACTTCATTGATGAGTGGTTCGACACCCCAAATCTCAGCTTTGAAGATCTGCAGCTTCCCACTGGCCTCAGCGTCTCCTTCAATGGCTCCATTGCTTCTGAGCTAGCTCTCGCTCAGCGCATCGTTGAACTGAAGCACAAGATTGATTATGAGAAAGCTCAGTTCAAGAAGCATGTGGCAAAGCTCAGCGTGCAAGAGGTTAGAAACTTCAAGGTCATGCTGCACGAGCTTAAAGAAGCCTTTCTCAAGAAGCGTGAAAAAGCTCAAGGCTCTCGTGAGCGCATGAAGAGTTTGGCTGACAAATGTGTGCTAGCCTACAATGAGGCTGAGAAGCGCAAGTCTCTTGGTCGTCCTGGCATTGACCCCAGAATGGCTGCAAAGAAGAAGAAGCTATCAACTGCTCAATCTGCACCTTTAGGTCAGGAAGCACCTCACATAATCTTCCCAAGCAGCATGACTAGCTCGAAGCCAAAGGTCATGTCAACCGCTTCAGAACAGAAGAAGACGAGCGCTGTCGAGGCTGAAGCCAGAAAAAGGAAAAATACTGAAGCCTCTGATGCTGCTCCCTCCAAGAAGAAGCGCAAAACTAAGAAGAATCGGGCTCCTCCCATAGAGCCCTTAGTTGTTGAACCTATCTCAGTTGTTCGCCCTGCATCTGAACACCAAGAACGATGGATGATAGTTCATGAGCCTGCTTCCACAAAGGCTCATGAAGCCGAAGACATTCCAGCAGTTGAACCAACCGCTGCTGAAGACATTGGTCACAATGACAATGTTGAAGATGATGAAGTTCTTCCTCAGATTGAACACAACTTGGTATCATCGCCTGTTCTCACGAACAGCGAACTCACCAGCATTGGTCGTCCTCTGACGCCAATTGCTCAGGATGCATCATGGGCTGATCACCCACAGCAACAAGACTCCCCAAGCACTCCCCAACAACAACGACAAGTTACACCACCTGTGCAAGAATAACAAGAGGACTTTGAGGCCCAGCCAACTCCATCTCCAAAGGAGTCACCAGCATTACGCAGGCTTCGCAAAGGACCAAGGCCTCAATTCCCTCTTTCGAGCATTCCAGAAGGAGAAGTGCACCTCCCATATGTTGCACGTCAAGTGTTTCCAAAAGCCACTCCGACTGTGAATGTCTCCGTGTCTGAAGCCCAAGCTGCTGAAGACAATCCGACTGCATCAGCCGATGAAAGACAAGAAGACGTATGTGTCCCTACTCCCCCCAACACTGAAGAAGCAGTTCCTGATGTGAACGTGCCAGTGCCCGACCCTCCAGCTCATCAAGTGGAGGTTGAAAATCTTGAGGCTACCACCACCAACACAAATGAAGCCAATGATGTAAACATGGCTGAAGTCAATGTGGAGCCTGCACCAGCCAATGTGCCCGAAGCCAATGATGCATCTGCTACTCAAGTGTCTGTTGTGCAGCTTGAAGCCTCAGTTGTTGCCACTGCTCCTGTTCCGCCACCAAGGCCCTATACAATTGAGCAAGCATACAATCATGGTCAGCTAATCACTGTCCGATGGCCCGTTCTAGTTCCTCCGCCTACTGCCTCTGGTCCTCAGTTTGATTATCATGTTGAGCATAGGCCTCAGGTCCAGAAACCAAAGCCAAGACTGCCAAGGTTCCCAGGCACTGCAAACTCTACAGGATCCTTCAATGCAAATGGCTTCAAAAGCCACAACACCTTCTTTGACAGTGCAAAGAACCCCTACTCAAAGCCAGGAATATCATCTGATCGTTTCTGGAGCTATCAGCAGCGAAGCTATTACTCCTGCGTTCTGTATGATCAAGGGCGCATTTTCCCTCATATGCGCCTCGACACTGAAGCCATTGCTGGACTGCCATGCTTAGAAGAAGCACTTGACTGCTTTCGTGATGCCGGTCTGCTCAGCTTTGTGACAGACAAAGAACATTGGAATGACGAACTTTTTCTTCAATTCTATGCTACCCTCCACATTCGCGGCTACAACAGGGATATAAAAACATGGGTTCTCGAGTGGATGACCGGAAATGTTCATCATGAAGCCAAAGCTCTTGACGTCATTGAGCTTACAGGCCTACCCACTCCTGGAGAGCTGTATGAACCTGATTGTCAACTACACCGTAATGCACTGGACAGCATCTTCCATAAGCCAGAACCCAACATGAGCCAGATGTTGAGCATGATGAAGCCTTTGCCATCTGACGCTGAATACCCGAAGGAGTTCTTTGTTGATGACCTTGAGTATCTGCCTCACACAATCTATCACATCATCAGGCGAACTCTATGGCCTATCAAAGGGCATTCTTCAGCGGCAAAACTTGAAGGAGCCATGAAGATATTGGTCTTTTACATCCTTAATTGCATCAGCTTCAATTCACAAGAATTCTTCATCTGGCAACTTGCTGCGTCTGGATCTGACCTTTTTGGCCTGAAATTTTATGCTCCATGGGTCATGCGCCTCATCAAGCTACACTCCTCTATCAACTATCAGCCCTCTGCTCGCAATCATCTGATCTTTCTACCAGAGGTTGATATGTCAGTTGAAGCCATATACTCTCAGCCTGCCAAGAAGCCTCTTTGTCTTCAAAATCTCGAGCACCAAAGCTTCACTCAACCCATAGAAGGAGTCCAAGCAGTAACTCGAATCTATCCAATGGCTGGGAACACTCGCCTGCATCATCGTGCGCAAACTGAAGCTACTGAAAGCACCATTGCCCAAAGGCCTAAGAAGCGATCTCGTGTTCTAAATGACCGAGAACTTCTTGTGGCACTTCATCAGAAACAAGATAAGCATCACTTTTGGCTCAAGAGACAGATGCAAAGCCTCTTGGTGGACGTCAATCGCATTCGAAATTTTGCCACCAAGAATGCTTTTGTCCCTCACGAAACCTGTCGACGATCATGGAAGAGTTTGACTCTCCTTAGTGCTGAAGCAGATCTTCAAGACGATGGCTTCACTGAAAGATTCAAGTTTGACTCCACTCCTCCCCGGAATGCTGTCCTACATCGAACTCAATCCCTTGAAGACTCTGACTATTCTTCCTCCGCGGCAACTGTGAATGCCAGAGTGATCGATGATGAAGACGATGCTACTTCACCGCCCCCTACTTCTGCATGCATCGACACTGCACCAAGTACGTCTGCACCGCCAAACAACAATGACAACCCTGCTGCTGCACCTACTCATGAGGACGAGTAGATGCTCTATGTCTTCAAACCTTTTTGGTCCTTACTGACAAAAGGGGGAGAAGCATATGAGTTTGATAGTCTTCAAGCGGGTTCATATGAGCGGTTGCTTTATATTTTGCCTCATGTTTACAACACTCGCTTTTTGATACATTTGATTCTTTGAGTTGTAACACTTAAACTCGATGATCGTCTGCTACTTATTTGCTTCACTGTGATGCGCTGATAAATTCCGCATGTGCGATGATAACTTACGCACTTAGATCATTCTGCAGACGTCCATTTTTCATTATGCATGTCATTATATTTGCTATATCATTTCATGCATGATGAATTATCTTCATAAGTTGAAGAGGATCTCCACAAGTACAACCTGCCATGTGCATTTGCATTCCAAGAGCAAATTACTTCTATGCACATCTTCAGGGGGAGCCCTTGCTACTTATGAAGACAATACCCTATCCTTTACAATTTCACATACTTTATCCCCATTGAAAACTTCAACCAGTTTGTCATCAATCACCAAAAAGGGGGAGATTTTAAGTGCATCTAGTGCCACCCCTAGTTGGTTTTGGAGTATTGACGACAAAGTTGGTTGAGGGACTAATGCGTTTGTGAGAATTGCAGGATAACGCAGGTAGTGTCCCTCATTGATTCGGTTTACCTACCGGAGATGACCCCTAAAAATGTATGAAGACACTGACAACAATGGTGGTATGTGAAGATATTCATATTGAAGACTATGACATGAGAAGACATTGAGTGAAGACTATGGAGCGCGAAGACTGTGTGATTTTGCTGTTTCCTTTTTTCTTCTTTGTTGAGTCATAGGAACCACCGTACTGTTATGTGGGGTCCAAGTGAACTAAGTCAGAATGACTGAAGTGATGCTCAACCCAAATGCTATGTCTTCGAGCGAAGACAATGAGAGCAAATCTTATCCAGAGCTGGATGAGTCAGCTTTGCTTGTAGCCCAAGTACAGTTGCCGTGTGTGTTTGAAATCTGACCGTTGGAACACGTGTCAGTTCCTTAGTGACCCAGGGTCATTTCGGACATATCAGGTCGGGTTGCCAAGTGGCTATAAATAGCCCACCCCCTACACCATAAATTGGTGGCTGCTCAGAGTTAGTACACGGCTTTTGTCGTTTGAGAGCAACCCACCTCGAAGCCTTTGAGAGAGTGAAATCCTTGCGAGGACAAAGCCGAAACACCCAGAGCCAAAGAGTGTTAGGCATCACTGAAGTCTTTCTGTCTGTGTGACCTGAAGACTTATTACACTTGAGGACTGTGAATCCTCCAGCCGGTTAGGCGTCGCATTCTGAGCATCCAAGAGTCATTGTGGATTGCTAGTGAACGAAGTCTGTGAAGGTTTGGATGTCTACCTTGAAGACTTACCAGAGTGATTGGGTGAGGACTGTGTGTCCTTAGCTCAAGGGGAATAAGGTGAAGACATGGTCTTCTGAGTTGAATCTCAGCCTCCCTAACCAGACGTACAGTTGTCACAACAACTAGAACTGGTCCAACAAATCCTGTGTCTTCAACAAGTGACTGGTTCTATCCTTTCCCTTCCTTTACTTAACGTCTGTCCTCGTGAAGTCTTTGCCTACTTGTCGTACCTGTTTGACTTCATTGCTTGACTACTATTGTTGATTGGCTTCATACTATCTTCCATACCGATCCTTACTACTTAGCTGTTGTTAGTCTTGTACTTTCACCTCATTGCATACTTGACTATGGTTTGCTTGTCGTGGTTTATCTTCCGCTGCATATCAATTAGGTCATTTCTATTGTTTGTCTTTGAAACTTCCAAGTTTTGAAGACTTTCATAAAAATCGCCTATTCACCCCCCTCTAGTCGATAACCAGCACTTTCAATTGGTATCAGAGCGAGGTACTCCCTTGTTCTGTGTGATTCGGTTTAACCACCTAGAGTTTGAGCTATGTCGACTGCAGGATTGAGGAACATATCTTGCCCCACCTTTGACGGTCATGAGTATCCTCGGTGGAAGGCCATGATGAAGAAGCGACTCATGGTTATGGATAGCAAACTATGGACTGTCATTGAGATTGGTCTTACTGATTTTTGCAAGATGGCGGAGGCCGATGACATTTGCAAGTACACTCTACTGAACCTCACGACGAAGGATGTCATCTGCTCCTGTTTGTCCCGAAATCAGTTCAGGAACGTCATGCACCTCAATCACGTGAAGCTAATCTGGGACCGGCTTTCTGAGGTCTATTAAGGTCATCGTACGTGTCATGATCCTTGGTTTGAGGATTACAAGGAGTCTCTTAAAGAGATGACCTTTGCACCTGAATCGCCATCATCTTCACTATGCCTCATTGATAGTGCTAGTATCGACTAGAGGGGGGTGAATAGGCGATTTTATGAAAGTCTTCAAAACTTAGAAGTTTTGAAGACAAACAACAGAAATGACCTAGTTGATATGCAGCGGAAGATAAACTACCATAAGCAAGCCATAGTCAAGTATGCAGTGATGTGAAAGTACATGACTAATAGCAGCTAAGTAGTAAGGATCAGGATGGAAGATAGTACGAAGCCAATCAACAGTAGTAGTCAAGCAATGAAGTCAAACAGATACACAGATAGGCAGTGACTTCACTAAGACAACTTAAGTAAAGGATGGAAAGGGATAGAACCAGTCGCTTGTTGAAGACGCATGATTTGTTGGACCAGTTCCAGTTGCTGTGACAAATGTACGTTTTGTTAGGGAGGCTGAGACTTAACTCAGAAGATTGTGTCTTCACCTTATTCCCCTTGAGCTAAGGACACCCAGTCCTCGCCCAATCACTCTGGTAAGTCTTCAAGGTAGACTTCCAAACCTTCACAGACTTCGTTCACCGGCAATCCACAATGACTCTTGAATGCTCAGAACGCGACGCCTAACTGGCTGGAGGATTCACAGTCCTCAAGTGTAATAAGTCTTTAGGTCACACAGACAGAAAGACTTCAGTGATGCCTAACACTCTTTGGCTCTGGGTGTTTGGGCTTTGTCCTCGCAAGGATTTCTCTCTCTCAAATGCTTCGAGGTGGGTTGCTCTCAAACGACAAAAGCCGTGCACAAACTCTGAGCAGCCACCAATTTATGGTGTAGGGGGTGGGCTATTTATAGCCACAAGGCAACCCGACCTAATTTGTCCGGAATGACCCTGGGTCAATAAGGAACTGACACGTGTTCCAACGGTCAGATTTCAAACACATGCGACAACTTTACTTGGGCTACAAGCAAAGCTGACTCATCCAACTCTGGATAAGATTTGCTCTGATTGTCTTCGCTCGAAGACATAGGATTTAGGTTGAGCATCAATTCAGTCACTCTGACTTAGTTCACTTGGACCCCACTTAACAGTACGGTGGTTCCTATGACTCAACAAAGAAGAAAAGGAAACAACGAAACCACACAGTCCTCGCGCTCCATAGTCTTCACGTAATGTCTTGTCATGTCATAGTCTTCAATATGAATATCTTCTCATACCACCATTGTCTTCAATGTCTTCATACATTTTTAGGGGTCATCTCCGGTAGGTAAACCGAATCAATGAGGGACACTACCTGCGTTATCCTGCAATTCTCACAAACGCATTAGTCCCTCAACCAACTTTGTTGTCAATACTCCAAAACCAACTAGGGGTGGCACTAGATGCACTTACAATCTCCCCCTTTTTGGTGATTGATGACAAACTGGTTGATATTTTCAACGGGGATAAAGTATGTGAAATTGTTAGGATAGGGAATTATCTTCATAAGTAGCAAGGGCTCCCCCTGAAGATGTGCATATAAGTAATTTGCTTTTGGAATGCAAATGCACATGGCAGGTTGTACTTGTGGAGATCCTCTTCAACTTATGAAGATAATTCATCACGCATGAAATGATCCAACAAATGGACGTCTGCAGAATGATCTAAGTGCGGAAGTTATCATCGCACATGCGGAATTTATCATCGCATCACAGTACAGCAAATAAGTAGCAGATGACCATCAAGTTTAAGTGTTACAACTCAAAGAACCAAATGTTTCAAACGCAAGAGTTGTAAGAACGAGGCAAAATATAACGCAACCGCCCATATGATCCCGCTTGAAGACTATCAACTCATACACTTCTCCCCCTTTTGTCAGTAAGGACCAAAAAGGTTTGAAGACATAGAGCATCTACTCGTCCTCATGATTAGGTGAAGCAGCAGGGTTGTCGTCGTTGGTTGGTGGTGCAGACGAACTTGGTGCAGTGTCGATGCGTGCAGTAGTAGGAGGTGGTGAAGTAGCATCATCTTCATCATCGATCACTCTGGCATTGACAGTTGCCGCGGAGGAAGAATATTCAAAGTCTTCAAGAGATGGAGTGTGACGTAGGACAGCTGTTTGTGGAGGAGTGGAGTCAAACTGGAATCTTTCAATGAAGCCATCGTCTTGAAGATCTGCTTCAGCACTAAGCAGGGTCAAGCTCTTCCATGATAGCCGGCAAGTCTCATGAGCAACAAAGGCATTCTTGGTGGCAAGGTTACGAATGCGATTGACATCCATCAGGAGGCTTTGCATCTGTCTCTTGAGCCAATAGTGATGCTTATCCTGTTTCTAATGAAGGGCCACAAGAAGTTCTCGGTCATTGAGAACGCGAGAACGCTTCCGAGGCCTTTGGGCAATGGTGCTTTCAATGGGGCCTCGATGAGGCAGACCAGTATTTCCAGCCAATGGATAGATTCGTGTTGCTGCTTGAACACCTTCAATGGGTTGAGTGAAGCTGTGGTGCTCGACATTCTGAAGACAAAGAGGCTTCTTGGCAGGGTCAGAGTATATGGGTTCAACCGACATATCAACCTCTGGCAAAAAGATCAGATGATTGCGAGTAGAGGGCTGATAGTTGACAGATGAGTGTCTCTTGATGAGGCGCATGACCCATGGAGCATAAAACTTCAGACCAAATAGGTCAGACCCAGAAGCAGCAAGTTGGCTGATGAAGAATTCTTGAGTATTGAAGCTAATGACATTGAGAATGTAAAAGACCAACGTCTTCATAGCTCCTTCAAGCTTGGCCGCTGATGAATGTCCTTTGATATGCCATAGAGTTCGCCGGATAATATGATATATTGTGCGTGGCAGATACTCAAGGTCTTCAACAAAGAACTCTGTTGGATATTCAGCGTCAGATGGCAAGGGCTTCATCATGCTCAACATCTGGCTCATGTTGGGTTCTGGCTTATGGAAGATGCTCTCCAATGCATTGCGGTGTAGCTGACAATCAGGTTCATATAGCTCTCCAGGAGTGGCTAGCCCTGTAAGCTCGATGATGTCAAGAGCTTTGGCTTCATGATGAACATTTCCGGTCATCCACTCGAGGACCCATGTCTTGATACGGGATTGATCTTCAGACTGCACACTGTCTTCAGGAGGTGAAGTGGCCAGTGGCTTCGCACGAGAAGTTTTCGGAGGTGCAGCTGATCTTGAAGCCTTCGGCTTCTTTTGCTTATGCGGCTTCGGAGGAGGAGCTGGAGCTTCATCAGTGTCAGCATCATTATCAGAATGATCTACTCTGGCACCCTGGACCAAGATGTAGGTGATGAGGCCGTCAAGGTTGGAGAAGGGGCCGATGACATTGGGTTCTACATCACGGGAGCCATCAGTACGAGGAGCAGAGGGACCAGGGTTGAAGTCCAATCCCAAAGACTTCTTGTTTTTCTTGGCCGAAGCCTGGGCGAACTGAAGGTTGTGCTTGAAGAGAGCATCATCACGACACCAGAGTAATGATGTGGGATCGGCGTTCTCAGGCTGAGGTCCACGGACCATGCAAGGATAGAAGCCCTGCTCAATAGCTACAGCTCTATTCTTGGGTTGAAGTCCTCAATAGAGAATATCACCCCAAGGTCTCTTGATAGCATTCTTCTCTGCATATTCCTTCGTCACAAACTTGTACTTGAACCATTCTTCAGCCCAATAGTGTCAAATCCATTGGATTCGTGTCTTGCGCTGATGATAAGTTTCTTCGGGATCTATCTTATAGAGCTCGGCAAGGTCATCAGGCAGATCTTTGAATGTTCCTTCTCTGTGCTATCTGCCACCCTTCCTTGCTGATTTTTCTGCAGCCATGAACTTCAAACTGAATGGCTTCAATACGTTCAAAGGCTTCAGAGACTTACTCTTGCTGGTCAAGCAGGAACTAGCTTCAGGAGAATTGATATGATGCTGTAAGTATTCTGCAAATGAATGCAGACTATGAGAACCAAGGGATTCTCCCACGGACATGTACCTGTGATAGCATTAGAGATGCGAGGGAAGGGGAAGAGGTCATATGAATTCTCAGAAGATTTTGAAGACAAATCAGTTTGAAGTTATTGACCTCATGATGCGAAGACATTCACTTATATAGGTGAGTTGGTTCCAGATTTCTACCAATCCGTGAATAAGTACAAGTGAGGAATCAAACTAGACAGGGAATCTAAGTGAATTGACTAGGCAGTATGAGATGCAGACAGAACAGATCTAACATTGAATAGGCAGAAACCACTTTCGGTAAACAGGATGAATCTTGAAGATCAAAAAGGTGGTAAAAATAGAGTTATAATTACCGCACGAAGAACTGCTCGATGGGATGAATAGAAGACGGAGCAGTTTAGCCCGCCGTGCCCTAACTTGGGGACGGAGGACACCTACGGCGACGGCGGAGAGGACGATGTCCACGGCCGGCGTGAGGACGGCGTCGGAGAAGTCGCGGCAGCTAAGCGCTTCGTTGTCGGTGTCGTCTAGAGCTAGCGGTGGCGCTAGGGTTTTGACGGAGGTGGAGAGGTGGAAGAAGGATTTCTTTACCGCAGGGGACAAGTATTTATAAGTAGGTGAGTGGCACAGCACAATTACGCTGATGCCCCTGGCGGTTCACATCTGAGGGGCACGTGGCAAGCATGCAACATACTCAGAGTTGTCCCACGTGCCCACGCCCGCTAGGTATGTCAGAGAGTTGTTCCGGCTTCTTCGGATTTCAACAATAAAGATAAGTCATTTAAAACAGATTTAATGTTTGTCTCTTCGCCTTCTGCTGACTAGGACGCAGAGAAGACATTCGCCAATTTCAATACAATGCATATGATTTGGACAGATAGAGTTTGAGATAGAAAGCATAGAGAGGTTAGGGTCCGATCACATTCACTTAGTTCAAAAGATCCAACTTGAAGACATAGCTATAAGTGAATGCTGTAGAGGATAGAACACTAGTATATTTATATATCAGAAAGCAATCAAATCATTATAGTGTAGAAAATTATGAAGATAAATTGAAACTGAAGACAAACCAAATGCGAAGTCATTGCAATATAACTCCATGAGTGAAACACTTCAAACAGAGAAATTTGGTGGTGGCGTTACCCACCATATAGGAAGTATTAGACCCAGACACGGTGCACAGTTATCGTGGCGCTCCGAAGTCAAATTCCATGTTAATGTATTCACACTCAGAGTGTAAATCTTCATTGATTGAAGATATACATTACTTTGTGTGTTGCACATCTAAGTCATCAAACATGCATAAGTGTTAGGATGTGTGCCTGATCACAGGACATTAGAGGATTCCAAGATATTTAGCTCACACCGTAACTTGCAAAACCTCTTCTCATCCAAGGGCTTTGTGAAGATATCTGCCAGTTGCTCTTCAGTGTTGACGTGAATGATGTCGATATCTTCCTTCATGACATGATCTCTGAGAAAGTGATGACGAATTTCAATGTGCTTTGTCTTCGAGTGTTGGACTGGATTGTTGGCAATCTTGATGGCGCTTTCGTTGTCGCAGAAGAGAGGCACTTGTTTCAGATTGACGCCATAGTCCTTGAGAGTTTGCTTCATCCATAGAAGTTGAGCGCAACACGATCCAGCAGCAATGTATTCAGATTCAGCAGCTGAGAGTGATACACAGTTCTACTTCTTTGAAGACCAACAGACAAGTGGTCGACCCAGAAAGTGACATGTGCCTAATGTGGACTTGCGATCCACCTTGTCACCAGCATAATCAGCATCCGAGAATCCAACCAAATCAAATTTTGAGCCCTTGGGATACCATAATCCGAGTGTTGGGGTGTAAGCCAAATATCGAAGAATTCGCTTCACTTCTAAGTGATGCGATTCCTTTGGTGCCACTTGGAATTTAGCACACATGCAAACACTAAGAATAATATCTGGCCTAGATGCACAGAGATAAAGTAAAGAACCAATCATGGAGCGGTATACCTTTTGATCGAACTCTTTACCATTGTCGTCGAGACCAAGATGATGTTTGGCTGGCATTGGCGTTGTGTAGCATTTGCAGTCTTCCATTCCAAACTTGTTCAGACAATCTTTGAGGTATTTTTCTTGAGATATGAAGATGCCATTTCTTTGCTGAAGAATTTGAAGACCAAGGAAGAACTTCAGCTCACCCATCATGGACATCTGATATTGCTCTTGCATCATGTACCCAAACTCATCACTATACTTCTGGTTGGTGCAGCCGAAGATTATGTCATCCACATATATTTGGCACACAAATAGTTCACCATCATATGTCTTTGTGAAGAGTGTGGGATTGAGGGATGCTGGTTTGAAGACTTTTCTCTTCAGGAAGTCTTTGATTGTATCATACCATGCGCGAGGAGCTTGTTTGAGGCCATACAATGCTTCGTTTAGCTTGTACACCATATCAGGATGTTTTGGATCTTCAAAGCCTGGTGGTTGAGTGACATATACTTCTTCTTCAATCTTGCCATTTAGAAATGCACTCTTCACATCCATTTGATATAGCAAGATGTTGTGATGATTAGTGTAGGCTAGCAGTATGTGAATAGCTTCAAGCCTAGCAACAGGAGCAAATGTTTCATCAAAGTCAATTCCTTCAACTTGAGTATATCCTTGATCCACAAGACGTGCTTTGTTTCTGACGACTTGACCATGCTCATCTTGCTTGTTTCGATATATCCATTTTGTTCCAATAATGTTATGCTTACGAGGGTCAGGTTGCTTGACAAGTTCCCAAACATTATTCAGCTTAAACTATTGAAGTTCTTCTTGCATAGCTTGAATCCATTCAGGTTCCATAAAAGCTTCGGCAACTTTCTTGGGTTCTGATATTGACACAAAAGAAAAGTGCCCACAGAAGTTTTCTAGCTGTGTTGCTCTTGATCGAGTGAGTGGACCAGGTGCATTGATGCTGTCAATTATCTTCTGTATTTGAATTTCATTTGCAACACGAGGATGAACAGGAAGAAGACTTTGCTCTTGCTGATCATTGTCATCATTGGGAGGATTGTCTTCGGTCTGAGCATTGTCTTCAGGTTGATTTGGTGCTGAGATGATAAGTTCCTCTTCAGGTTGTGCTACAGAAGGCATGATTTCACCAGTTCCCATCAGCTTGATAGATTCGTTGGGCGGAGCTTCGTCTAGTGTACTTGGTAGAATCTCTCTCTGTGAACCATTGGTTTCATCACATTTCACATCCACAGTTTCGACGATTTTGTAGAGATACAGGTTGAAGACTCTGTAGGAGTGTGAGTCCTTTCCATAGCCAAGCATGAAGCCTTCATGAGCCTTAGGTGCAAATTTTGACTTGTGATGGGGATCCTTGATCCAGCATCTAGCTCCAAATAATCTGAAGTAACTGACGTTTGGCTTCTTGCCAGTAAGGAGCTCATAGGATGTTTTGTTCAGAAGCTTATGGATGTACACACGGTTGATGATGTGACAGGCTGTATCAATAGCTTCAGGCCAGAACTTTCTTGGTGTCTTGTATTCATCTAGCATTGTTCGAGCCATCTCAATGAGGGTTCTGTTTTTGCGCTCAATGATGCCATTTTGCTGAGGTGTGTATGGAGCAGAGAACTCATGAGTGATTCCCATTGTATCCAGATACAGATGAAGTCATGTGTTCTTGAATTCAGTGCCATTGTCACTTCTGATATGCTTGATCTTCACGCCATAATTGTTCATTGCTCGATTGGCGAAGCGCCTGAAGACATCTTGCACTTCAGTATTGTAAAGAATTATATGAACCCATGTGTATCTTGAGTAGTCATCAACAATGACGAAGCCATAGAGACAGGCAGTTGTTGTGAGGGTGGAGTAGTGAGTAGGTCCAAATAAGTCCATGTGTAACAGCTCGAAGGGTTGAGATGTTGTCATGATTGTCTTCGAGGGGTGCTTTGCCCTTGTCATCTTTCCAGCTTCACAAGCACCGCACAAATGATCCTTCTTGAAGTTGACATCTTCGATGCTAATGACATGCTTCTTCTTGACAAGTGAGTGTAAGTTCCTCATGCCAGCATGTCCTAGCCTTCGATGCCAGAGCCAGCATTCTGAAGCTTTTGTGAGAAGACATACGGCAAGCTGTGGACCTGCTGAGAAATCTACCATGTATAGATCATCTTTTCGATATCCTTCAAAGACTAGAGATTTGTCAGATTCCATTAGTACAAGGCAGCGATATTTTCCAAATAGCACAATCATGTTCAAGTCACAAAGCATTGAGACAGACATTAAGTTGAATCCAAGGGAT
Organism: Triticum aestivum; assembly: GCF_018294505.1. Taxonomy (NCBI): domain Eukaryota; kingdom Viridiplantae; phylum Streptophyta; class Magnoliopsida; order Poales; family Poaceae; genus Triticum; species Triticum aestivum. Next base: position 616,841,795 of record NC_057801.1, read on the forward strand.
TCAACAAGCATCACTTTATCCATGTGTTGATCCTTTGAGATTGCAACTCTACCTAGACCCAATACCTTACATTTACCAGTGTCAGTAAATGTGATGTGACTCTTGTCGGATGGACGTAAGGTTGAGTCCATGAGAAGACTTCGATCACCAGTCATATGATTAGTGCATCCACTGTCCATAATCCATTCTGAAGCTTTTGGTGATGTACCCTACAATGCAGTTAGGAGGATAGGCTTCACAAGAGTGTTGTGAAGCATAAGCATTTGGCACATATAGGGATTGTCACAGCTTATGTCAAAGTTAGGACATATAGTATGACTGATAAGCGATTCAGATGTGAAGTATATAGAATGACATTTTATCATGCGTCCTAAATGTGTTTTAGGTCCCCAACAATAGTATTGGACGCCATTGATTGCTGGCTGGAGACCGTTTTCTGCAAAAGAGAGTTAGTTCTTCTTTGCCACCCACATCTTCAGGGGTGGCTTAGAAGCAATGAGTCTAAGTGCAGCATCTGAGAATTTCGGCTTTGAAGCCCTAGCAAATAGCCTTGCAGGAGATGAATGATACTCATATGAATAAGCAGAAAAGTTCTTAGTTCTATGAACATAGCGGTTTGAAGACACACGCTCATATTCTTGAGTCTGAGTATCATTTTCCTGCAAAACATTGGCGTTAGGGTGACTCATGTGAGTCCTGTATCTGTATGAAGACTTTGGGCCATATGAAGCTATAGGTCTGGGGTTTGTCTTCTTCCTTGGTGATGTCATGACGACATTCACATGAAGATTCTCAATGTATTGCTTAGGTACCCAGATCTTCTTCATAGGTGGTCCATTCCTGCAGTTAGTACCAATGTACCTGGCAAACACGTCACCATTCTGATTCTTGAACAGCTTATAGTTTGCATCAAAGGATTCATCAATGATAATGGGATTAGCACGGGTAAAGCCAGATAAAGTGGATGGATCTACTGAAGGTTCCTTTGCAGCAACCCATGTGGTTTTGGGGTACTGCTCAGACTTCCAGTACGAGCCATCAACATTCATTTTCCTCTCGAACCCAACACCCTCTTTCCTAGGGTTTCGGTTCCGAATCTGCTTTTTGACGACATCGCAGAGTGTCTGATGTCCCTTCAAACTTTTGTACATCCCTGTTTCAAGCAATGTCTTCAACATAGTATTTTCATTAGCAATAGCAGTGGTATCCTCCGCAGAGGGGTTAGTAACCACATCAGTAGGTGAAGACAATGAAACAGTAGCAGCAGTTGAACATTCAGCAACAGATGTAGCGTTATCACGCTCAATGCATTTTAGACATGGTGGTTCAAATCCATTCTGTGTAAGGCTGATTTGTTGAGCAAGTAATGAATCACGCTCCTTCTGAAGATCTTCATAATCCACTCTTATCTTTTCAAGGTCTAGCTTTCTTTGAAGACATTCAAAAGAAAGCTTCTCATGATCAGACAAGAGAGCATTATGTTGATCTTGAAGGGCGTCAAACTTGGCATGAAGTCTCTGAAGACTATCAGCCAAAGCTTTTGACTGATCCATTTCTTCACCCAACATATCATCGCTCTTACTAAGCATGTCTTGAACCTTTTCCAAGATCCTTTGTTGTTTAGTGGCAAGGGAAGAAAGCTTGTCATAACTGGGGCCAAATTCATCACCTGATTCATCATCGCTAGATTTAGAGAGATAACATTTAGTTACCTTATCACCCCTTGCCATGTGGCATGATGAGGATGATGATAATTCAGGTGCAAAGGTCATCTCATTAAGAGACTCCTTGTAGTCCTCAAACCACGGATCATGACGAGTGCGATGACCTTCATAGACCTCAGAAAGCCGGTCCCAGATTAGCTTCGCGTGATTGAGGTGCATAACATTCCTGAACTGATTTCGGGACAGATGAGAGCGGATGACATCCTTCACCGTAAGGTTAAATAGAGTGTACTTGCGAATGTCATCGGCCTCCGCCATCTTGCATAGATCAGTGAGGCCAATCTCAGTGACGGTCCACAGTTTGCTATCCATGGACATGAGTCGCTTATTCATCATGGCCTTCCATCGGGGATACTCATGATCGTCAAAGGTGGGACAAGATATGTTCCTCAATCCTGCAGTCGACATAGCTGAAACTCCACGTGGTTAAACCGAATCACACAGAACAAGGGAGTACCTTGCTCTGATACCAATTGAAAGTGCTAGTATCGACTAGAGGGGGGGTGAATAGTCGATTTTTATGAAAGTCTTGAAAACTTAGAAGTTTCAAAGAAAAACAACAGAAATGACCTAGTTGATATGCAGCGGAATATAAACTACCATAAGCAAGCCATAGTCAAGTATGCAGTGATGTGAAAGTACAGGACTAATAGCAGCTAAGTAGTAAGGATCAGGATGGAAGATAGTATGAAGCTAATCAACAGTAGTGGTCAAGCAATGAAGTCAAACAGATACACAGATAGGCAGTGACTTCACGAAGACAATTTAAGTAAAGGATGGAAAGGGATAGAACCAGTCGCTTGTTGAAGACACAGGATTGTTGGACCAGTTCCAGTTGCTGTGACAACTGTACGTCTTGTTAGGGAGGCTGAAATTTAACTCAGAAGACTGTGTCTTCACCTTATTCCCCTTGAGCTAAGGACACCCAGTCCTCGCCCAATCACTCTGGTAAGTCTTCAAGGTAGACTTCCAAACCTTCACAGACTTCGTTCACCGGCAATCCACAATGACTCTTGGATGCTCAGAACGCGACGCCTAACCGGCTAGAGGATTCAGAGTCCTCAAGTGTAATAAGTCTTCAGGTCACACAGACAGAAAGACTTCAGTGATGCCTAACACTCTTTGGCTCTAGGTGTTTGGGCTTTGTCCTTGCAAGGATTTCTCTCTCTCAAATGCTTCGAGGTGGGTTGCTCTCAAATGACAAAAGCTGTGCACAAACTCTGAGCAGTCACCAATTTATGGTGTAGGGGGTGGGCTATTTATAGACACAAGGCAACTCGACCTGATTTGTCCGAAATGACCCTGGGTCACTAAGGAACTGACACGTGTTCCAACGGTCAGATTTCAAACACACGCAACAACTTTACTTGGGCTACAAGCAAAGCTGACTCATCCAGCTTTGGATAAGATTTGCTCTCATTGTCTTCGCTCGAAGACATAGGATTTAGGTTGAGCATCACTTCAGTCACTCTGACTTAGTTCACTTGGACCCCACTTAACAGTACGGTGGTTCCTATGACTCAACAAAGAAGAAAAGGAAACAACGAGACCACACAGTCTTCACGCTCCATAGTCTTCACGTAATGTCTTCTCATGTCATAGTCTTCAATATGAATATCTTCTCATACCACCATTGTCTTCAATGTCTTCATACATTTTTAGGGGTCATCTCCAGTAGGTAAACCTAATCAATGAGGGACACTACCTGCGTTATCTTGCAATTCTCACAAACACATTAGTCCCTCAACCAACTTTGTCGTCAATACTCCAAAACCAATTAGGGGTGGCACTAGATGCACTTACACTCATGGCAGGCGGTGCTAAGGTAACTGAATGCTACCTCTCTGAAACTAGTGATGATGAATCAGGTGATGAATTTGGCCCCAACTATGTCAAACTTGCTTCCCTTGCCACTAGACAACAAAGAGTCTTGGAAAAGGTTCAAAACATGCTTAGTAAGAGCAACGATATGTTGGGTGAAGAAATGGATCAGTCAAAAGCATTGGCTGAGAGTCTTCAGAGACTTCATTCCAAGTTTGACGCCTTCAAGATCAACATAATGCTCTCTTGTCTAATCACGAGAAGCTTTCTTCTGAATGTCTTCAAAGAAAGCAAGATCTTGAAAAGATAAGAGTGGATTATGAAGATCTTCAGAAGGACCGCGATTCATTACTTGCTCAACAAATCAGCGTTACACAGGATGAATTTGAACCACCATGTCTAAAATGCATTGAGCGTGATAACGCTACATCTGTTGCTGAATGTTCCACTACTGCTACTGTTTCATTGTCTTCACCTACTGATGTGGTAACTAACCCCTCTACGGAGGATACCACTACTATTGCTGATGAAAATTCTAGGTTGAAGACATTGCTTGAAACAGGGATGTATAAAAGTCTGAAAGGACATCAGACACTATGTGATGTCCTCAAAAAGCAGATTCTGAATCGAAACCCTAGGAAAGAGGGTGTTGGGTTCGAGAGGAAAATTAATGTTGATGGCTCGTACTGGAAGCCTGAGCAGTACCCCAAAACCACATGGGTTGCTGCAAAGGAACCTTCAGTAGATCCATCCACTTTATCTGGCTTTACCTGTGCTAATCCTATTGTCATTGATGAATCCTTTGATGCAAACTATAAGCTGTTCAAGAATCAGAATGGTGAAGTGTTTGCCAGGTATATTGGTACTAACTACAGGAATGGACCACCTATGAAGAAGATCTGGGTACCTAAGCAGTGCATTGAGAATCTTCCCGTGAATGTAGTCATGACACCACCAAGGAAGAAGACAGACCCTAGACCTATGGCTTCATATGGCCCAAAGGCTTCATACAGATATATGACTCACCTGAGTTACCCTAACGCCAATGTTTTGCTGGGAAATCATACTCAGACTTATGAATATGAGCATGTGTCTTCGAACCGCTATGTTCATAGAACTAAGAACTTTTCTGCTTATTCATATGAGTATCATTCATCTCCTGCAAGGCCATTTGCTAGGGTTCCAAAGCCAAAATTCTCAGATGATGCACTTAGACTCATTGCTTCTAAGCCACCCTTGAAAATGTGGGTGGTGAAGAAGAATTAACTTTCTTTTGCAGAGAAAGGTCTCCAGCCTGCAACCAAAGGCGTCTGATGCTATTGCTGGGGACCTAAAACACATTAAGGACGCATGATAAAATGGTCTTACTATATATTTCACATCTGAATCGTTTACCAGTCATACCATGAGTCCTAACCTTGATCTAAGCTGTGATAATCCTTATGTGTGTCAAATGCTTATGCTTCAGAACATTCTTTGTGAAGCCTATCCTCCTAATTGCACTGTAGGGTACATCACCAAAAGCTTCAGAATGGATTATGGACAGTGGATGCACTAATCATATGACTGGTGATCGAAGTCTTCTCATGGTCTCAACCTTACGTCCATCCGACAAGAGTCACATCACATTTGCTGACACTGGGAAAAGTAAGGTATTGGGTCTAGGTAGAGTTGCAATCTCAAAGGATCAACACATGGATAAAGTGATGCTTGTTGAATCGCTTGGTTTCAACTTAATGTCTGTCTCAATGCTTTGTGACTTGAACATGATTGTGCTATTTGGAAAATATCGCTGCCTTGTACTAATGGAATCTGACAAATCTCTAGTCTTTGAAGGATATCGAAAAGATGATCTATACATGGTAGATTTCTCAGCAGGTCCACAGCTTGCCGTATGTCTTCTCAAAAAAGCTTCAGAATGCTGGCTCTGGCATCGAAGGCTAGGACATGCTGGCATGAGGAACTTACACTCACTTGTCAAGAAGAAGCATGTCATTGGCATCGAAGATGTCAACTTCAAGAAGGATCATTTGTGCGGTGCCTGTGAAGCTGGAAAGATGACAAGGGCAAAGCACCCCTCGAAGACAATCATGACAACATCTCAACCCTTCGAGCTGGTACACATGGACTTATTTGGACCTACTCGCTACTCCACCCTCACAACAACTGCCTGTCTCTATGGCTTCGTCATTGTTGATGACTGCTCAAGATACACATGGGTTCATATAATTCGTTACAAGACTGAAGTGCAAGATGTCTTCAGGCGCTTCGCCAATCGAGCAATGAACAATTATGGCGTGAAGATCAAGCATATCAGAAGTGACAATGGCACTGAATTCAAGAACACAGGACTTGATCTGTATCTAGATACAATGGGAATCACTCATGAGTTCTCTGCTCCATACACACCTCAGCAAAATGGCATCATTGAGCGCAAAAACTGAACCCTCATTGAGATGGCTCGAACAATGCTAGATGAATACAAGACACCAAGAAAGTTCTGGCCTGAAGCTATTGATACAGCCTGTCACATCATCAACCGTGTGTACATTCATAAGCTTCTGAACAAAACATCCTATGAGCTCCTTACTGGCAAGAAGCCAAACGTCAGTTACTTCAGAGTATTTGGAGCTAGATGCTGGATCAAGGATCCCCATCACAAGTCAAAATTTGCACCTAAAGCTCACGAAGGCTTCATGCTTGGCTATGGAAAGGACTCGCACTCCTACAGAGTCTTCAACCTCTATTCACTACAAAATCGTCGAAACTGTGGACGTGCGATTTGATGAAACAAATGGTTCACAAAGAGAACTCCTGCCAAGTACACTAGACGAAGCTCCGCCCAGCGAATCTATCAAGCTAATGGGAACTGGTGAAATCATGCCCTCTGAAGCACAGCCTGAAGAGGAACTTATCATTTCTGCACCTAACCAACTTGAAGACTATGCTCAGACAGAAGACAATCCTCCCAATGATGACAATGATCAGCAAGAGCAAAGTCTTCGTCCAGTTCATCATCGAGTTGCAAATGAAGTACAAATTGAGAAGATAATTGATAGCTTCAATGCACCTGGTCTGCTCACTCGCTGAAGAGCAACACAGTTAGCAAATTTCTGTGGGCACTTTTCGTTTGTATCAATATCAGAACCCTAGAAAGTTGTTGAAGCCTTTATGGAACCTGAATGGATTCAAGCTATGCAAGAAGAACTTCAACAGTTCAAGCTAAACAATGTTTGGGAACTTGTCAAGCGACCTGACCCTCGCAAGCATAACATTATTGGAACAAAATGGATATATCGAAACAAGCAAGATGAGCATGGTCAAGTCGTCAGAAACAAAGCACATCTTGTGGCTCAAGGATATACTCAAGTTGAAGGAATTAACTTCGATGAAACATTTGCTCTTGTGGCTAGGCTTGAAGTTATTCACATACTACTAGCCTATGCTAACCACCACAACATCTTGCTATATCAAATGGATGTGAAGAGTGCATTTCTCAATGGCAAGATTGAAGAAGAAGTATATGTCGCTCAACCACCTGGCTTTGAAGATCCAAAACATCCTGATATGGTGTACAAACTAAACAAAGCACTGTATGGTCTCAAACAAGAACCTCGGGCTTGGTATGATACGATCAAAGACTTCTTGAAGAGCAAATGCTTCAAACCTGGATCCCTCGATCCCACACTCTTCATGAAAACATATGATGGTGAACTATTTGTGTGCCAAATATATGTGGATGACATTATCTTCAGCTGCACCAACCAGAAGTATAGTGATGAGTTTGGATACATGATGCAAGAGCAATATCAGATGTCCATGATGGGTGAGCTGAAGTTCTTCCTTGGTCTTCAAATTTGTCAGCAAAGGAATGTCATCTTCATATCTCAAGAAAAATACCTCAAAGATTGTCTGAAGAAGTTTGGAATGGAAGACTGCAAAGGTTACACGATGCCAATGCCAGCCAAATACCATCTTGGTCCCGACGACAATGGTAAAGAGTTCGATCAAAAGGTATACCGCTCCATGATTGGTTCTTTACTTTATCTATGTGCATCTAGGCCAGATATTATGCTTAGTGTTTGCATGTGTGCTCGATTCCAAGAAGCACCAAAGGAATCGCATCACTTAGCAGTGAAGCGAATTCTTCGATATTTGGCTTACACCCCAACACTCGGATTATGGTATCCAAAGGGCTCAAAATTTGATTTGGTTGGATTCTCGGATGCTGATTATGCTGGTGACAAGGTGGATCGCAAGTCAACATCAGGCACATGTCACTTTCTGGGTCGATCACTTGTCTGTTGGTCTTCAAAGAAGCAGAACTGTGTATCACTCTCAACTGCTGAATCTGAATACATTGCTGCTGGATCTTGTTGCGCTCAGCTTCTATGGATGAAGCAAACTCTCAAGGACTATGGGGTCAATCTGAAACAAGAGCCTCTCTTCTGCGACGACGAAAGCGCCATCAAGATTGCCAACAATCTAGTCCAGCACTCAAAGACAAAGCACATTGAAATTCATCATCACTTTCTCAGAGATCATGTCATGAAGAAAGATATTGACATCATTCATGTCAACACAGAAGAGCAACTGGCAGATATCTTCACAAGGCCCTTGGATGAGAAAAGGTTTTGCAAGTTACGGTCTGAGCTAAATATCTTGGAATCCTCAAATGTCCTGTGATCAGGCACACATCCTAACACTTATGCATGTTGATGACTTAGATGTGCAACACACGAAGTAATGTATATCTTCAATCAATGAAGACTTACATTCTGAGTGTGAATACATTAACGTGGAATTTGACTTCGGAGCGCCACGATAATTGTGCGCCGTGTCTGGGTCTAATATTTCCTATACGGTGGGTAACGCCACCACCAAATTTCTTAGTTTGAAGTGTTTCACTCATGGTGTTATTTTTGCAATGACTTCGCATTTGGTTTGTCTTCAGTTTCAATTTATCTTCATGATTTTCTTCACTATGATGATTTGATTGCTTTCTGATATATATATATATATATATATATATATATATATATATATATATTAGTGTCCTGTCCTCTATAGCATTCACTTATAGCTATATCTTCCTAGTTGAATCTTTTGAACTAAGTGAATGTGATCGGACCCTAATCTCTCTATGCTTTCTATCTCAAACTCTATCTGTCCAAATCATATGCATTCTATTGAAACTGTTGAATGTCTTCTCTGCGTCCTAGTCAGCAGAAGACACAGAGACAAACATTAAGTCTGTTTTAAATGACTCATCTTTATTTTCTAAATCCGGAGAAGCCGGAATGACCATCCGACATGCCCGGCTTGTGTGGGAACGTGGGACAACTCTGAGTATGTTGCAAGCTTTCCACGTGCCCCTCAATGTGAACCACCAGGGGCACCTGCGTAGTGGTGCGGTGCCGCACACTTCCTTATAAATACATGTCCCCTGCGGTAAAGAAAACCTTCTTCCACCTCTCCACCTCGTCAAAACCCTAGCGCCACCGCTAGCTCTCGACGACGCCGGCGACGAAGCGCTTACCTGCCGCGACTTCTCCGACGCCGTCCTCACGCCGGCCGCGGACATCGTCCTCTCCGCCGTCGCCATAGGTGTCCTCCATCGCCAAGTTAGGGCACGGTGGATTGAACTGCTCGGTCTCCTGTTCATCCCATCTAGCAGTTCTTTGTGTGGTAAATATAACTCTACTTTTACTGTCTTTTTGATCCTCAAAGATTCATCCTGTCTACCAAAAGTGGTTTCTGCCTACACACTGTGAGATCTATTCTGTCTGCATCTCATACTGCCTAGTCCATTCACTTAAACTTCATATCTAGTTTGATTCCTCACTTGTACTTATTCACGGATTCGTACAAATCTGGAACCAACTCTCAACATATAAGTGAATGTCTTCGCATCATGAGGTCAATGTCTTCAAACTGATTTATCTTCAAAATCTTCTGAGAATGCATATGACCTCTTCCCCTTCCCTCGCATCTCTAATGCTGTCACAGGTACATGTCCGTGGGAGAATCCCTTGGTTCTCATAGTCTGCATTCGTTTGCAGAATTCTTACAGCATCACATTAATTCTCCCGAAGCCAGTTCCTGTTTGTCCAGCAAGCGAAAGTCTTTGAAGCCTTTGAACGTATTGAAGCCATTCAGTTTGAAGTTCATGGCTGTAGAGAAATCTGTAAGGAAGGCTGGCAGACAGCATCGTGGGGGAACATCAAAAGATTTGCCTGATGACCTCGCAGAACTTTACAAGACAGATCCTGAAGAGAATTATGATCAGCGCAAGACACGAATCCAATGGATTCAACGATATTGGGCTGAACAATGGTTCTAATACAAGTTCGTGACCCAGGAATACGCTGAAAAGAACGCTATCAAGAGTCCTTGGGGTGATATTATCTATCGAGGTCTTCAACCCAAGAACACGGCTGAAGCTATTGCATAGGGTTTCTATCCCTGTATGGTCCGTGGACCTCAGCCTGACAATGCCGACCCATCATCATTGCTCTGGTATCGTGACGATACTCTCTTCAAGCGCAACTTCCAGCACGCAAAGGCATCGGCCAAGGAAAACAAGAAGTCATTGGGATTAGACTTCAACCCTGGTCCCTCTGCTCCCCGTGCTGACGGCTCACGTGATGCTGATCAAAATGTCATCGGCCCCATCTCCAACCTTGATGGCCTCATTACTTACATCTTGGTCCAAGGTGACAAAGTGGATCATTCTGATAATGATGCTGACACTGATGAAGCCCCAGCTCCTCCTCCGAAGCCGCAGAAGCTAAAGAAGCCTAAGGCTTCATGATCAGCTGCACCTCCAAAAGCTTCATGTGCGAAGCCACTGGCCACTACACCTCCTGAAGACAGTGTGCAGTCTGAAGATCTCTCACATATCTCCAGGAGGATGGAGAAGAAAAACAAAATCGTCAAGCATACTGATCAGACCTTGACTCCTGTTGCCATTCTGCGTGAAGAGCACATTGATTTGTCCAGCGATGAAGATCTTGCAGATGATGCCCTTGAGCAACTGATCAAGAGCAAGGAAGAAGTAGAGATCTTCAATAATTTGCCTCTCTTCGATGTGGCAATCATCCATAACTTCATTAATGAGTGGTTCGACACCCCAAATCTCAGCTTTGAAGATCTATAGCTTCCCATTGGCCTCAGCGTCTCCTTCAATGGCGCCATTGCTTCTGAGCTAGCTCTCGCTCAGCGCATCGTTGAACTGAAGCACAAGATTGATTATGAGAAAGCTCAGTTCAAGAAGCATGTGGCAAAGCTCAGCATGCAAGATGTTAGAAACTTCAAGGTCATGATGCACGAGCTTAAAGAAGCCTTTCTCAAGAAGCGTGAAAAAGCTCAAGGCTCTCATGAGCGCATGAAGAGTTTGGCTGAAAAATGTGTGCTAGCCTACAATGAGGCTGAGAAGCGCAAGTCTCTTGGTCGTCCTGGCATTGACCCCAGAATGGCTGCAAAGAAGAAGAAGCTATCAACTGCTCAATCTGCACCTTCAGGTCAGGAAGCACCTCGCATAATCTTCCCAAGCAGCATGACTAGCTCGAAGCCAAAGGTCATGTCAACCGCTTCAGAACAAAAGAAGACGAGGGCTGTCGAGGCTGAAGCCAGAAAAAGGAAAAATACTGAAGCCTCTGATGCTGCTCCCTCCAAGAAGAAGCGCAAAACCAAGAAGAATCGGGCTGCTGCCACAAAGCCCTTAGTTGTTGAACCTATCTTAGTGGTTCGCCCTGCATCTGAACACCAAGAACGACGGATGATAGTTCATGAGCCTGCTTCCACAGAGGCTCATGAAGCTGAAGACATTCCAGCAGCTAAACCCACCGCTGCTGAAGACATTGGTCACAATGACAATGTTGAAGATGATGAAGTTCTTCCTTAGATTGAACACAACTTGGTATCATCGCCTGTTCTCACGAACAGCGATCTCACCAGCATTGGTCATCCTATGACGCCAATTGCTCAGGATGCATCATGGGCTGATCATCCACAGCAACAAGACTCCCCAAGCACTCCCCAACAACAACCACAAGTTACACCACCTGTGCAAGAAGAACAAGAGGACTTTGAGGCCCATCCAACTCCATCTCCAAAGGCGTCGCCAGCGTTACGCAGGTTTCCCAAAGGACCAAGGCCTCAGGTCCCTCTTTCAAGCATTCCAGAAGGAGAAGTGCACCACCCATCTGTTGCACGTCAAGTGTTTCAAGAAGCCACTCCGACTGTGAATGTCTCCGTGTATGAAGCCCAAGCTGCTGAAGACAATCCGGCTGCATTAGACGATGAAAGACAAGAAGACGTATGTGTCCCTACTCCCCCCAACACTGAAGAAGCAGTTCCTGATGTGAACGTGCCAGTGCCCGACCCTCCAGCTCGTCAAGTGGAGGTTGAAAATCTTGAGGCTGCCACGACCAACACAAATGAGGCCAATGATGTAATCATGGATGAAGTCAATGTGTAGCCTGCACCAGCCAATGTGCCCGAAGCCAATGATGCATCTGCTCCTCAAGTGTCCGTTGTGCAGCCTGAAGCCTCAGTTGTTGCCACTGCTCCTGTTCCACCACCAAGGCCCTATACAATTGAGCAAGCATACAATCATGGTCAGCTAATCACTGTCCGATGGCCTGTTCTAGTTCCTCCGCCTACTGCCTCTGGTCCTCAGTTTGATTATCATGTTGAGCATAGGCCTCAGGTCCAAAACCAAAGCCAAGACTGCCAAGGTTCCCAGGCACTTCAAACTCTACAGGATCCTTCAATGCAAATGGCTTCAAAAGCCACAACACCTTCTTTGACAATGCAAAGAACCCCTACTCAAAGCCAAGAATATCATCTGATCGTTTCTGGAGCTATCAGCAGCGAAGCTATTACTCCTGCATTCTGTATGATCAAGGGCGCATTTTCCCTCATATGCGCCTCGACACTGAAGCCATTGCTAGACTGCCATGCTTAGAAGGCGCACTTGACTGCTTTCGTGATGCCGGTCTGCTCAGCTTTGTGACAGACAAAGAACATTGGAATGAGGAACTTTTTCTTCAATTCTATGCTACCCTCCACATTCGCGGCTACAACAAGGATATAAAAACATGGGTTCTTGAGTGGATAACCGGAAATGTTCACCATGAAGCCAAAGCTCTTGACGTCATTGAGCTTACAGGCCTACCCACTCCTAGAGAGCTGTATGAACCTGATTGTCAACTACACCGCAATGCACTGGAGAGCATCTTCCATAAGCCAGAACCCAACATGAGCCAGATGTTGAGCATGATGAAGCCTTTGCCATCTGATGCTGAATACCCAAAGGAGTTCTTTGTTGATGACCTTGAGTATCTGCCTTGCACAATCTATCACATCATCAGGCGAACTATATGGCCTATCAAAGGGCATTCTTCAGCGGCCAAACTTGAAGGAGCCATGAAGACATTGGTCTTTTACATCCTCAATGGCATCATCTTCAATTCACAAGAATTCTTCATCCGGCAACTTGCTGCGTCTGGATCTGACCTTTTTGGCCTGAAATTTTATGCTCCATGGGTCATGCGCCTCATCAAGCTACACTCCTCTATCAACTATCAGCCCTCTGCTCGCAATCATCTGATCTTTCTACCAGAGGTTGATATGTCAGTTGAATCCATATACTCTGAGCCTTCCAAGAACCCTCTTTGTCTTCAAAATCTCGAGCACCAAAGCTTCACTCAACCCATAGAAGGAGTCCAAGCAGTAATCGAATCTATCCAATGGCTTGGAACACTCGTCTGCCTCATCATGCGCAAACTGAAGCTACTGAAAGCACCATTGCCCAAAGGCCTAAGAAGCGATCTCGTGTTCTAAATGTCCGAGAACTTCTTGTGGCACTTCATCAGAAACAAGATAAGCATAACTTTTGGCTCAAGAGACAGATGCAAAGCCTCTTGGTGGACGTCAATCGCATTCAAAATCTTGCCACCAAGAATGCTTTTGTCACTCACGAAACCTGTTGGCGATCATGGAAGAGTTTGACTCTGCTCAGTGCTGAAGCAGATCTTCAAGACGATGGCTTCACTGAAAGATTCAAGTTTAACTCCACTCCTCCTCGGAATGTTGTCCTACGTCGAACTCCATCCCTTGAAGACTCTGACTATTCTTCCTCCACGGCAACTATGAATGCCAGATTGATCGATGATGAAGACGATGCTACTTCACCGCCCCCTACTTCTGCATGCATCGACAATGCACCAAGTACGTCTGCACCGCCAAACAACAATGACAACCCGGCTGCTTCACCAACTCATGAGGATGAGTAGATGCTCTATGTCTTCAAACCTTTTTGGTCCTTACTGACAAAAGGGGGAGAAGCATATGAGTTTGATAGTCTTCAAGCGGGTTCATATGGGCGGTTGCTTTATATTTTGCCTCGTGTTTACAACTCCCGCTTTTTGATACATTTGATTCTTTGAGTTGTAACACTTAAACTCGATGGTCGTCTGCTACTTATTTGCTTCACTGTGATGCGATGCTAACTTCCGCATGTGCAATGATAACTTCCGCACTTAGATCATTCTACAGACGTCCATTTTTCATTATGCATGTCATTCTATTTGCTATATCATTTCATGCATGATGAATTATCTTCATAAGTTGAAGAGGATCTCCACAAGTACAACCTGCCATGTGCATTTGCATTCCAAAAGCAAATTACTTATATGCACATCTTCAGGGGGAGCCCTTGCTACTTATGAAGACAATACTCTATCCTTTACAATTTCACATACTTTATCCCCGTTGAAAACTTCAACCAGTTTGTCATCAATCACCAAAAAGGGGGAGATTGTAAGTGCATCTAGTGCCACCCCTATTTGGTTTTGGAGTATTGACGACAAAGTTGGTTGAGGGACTAATGCGTTTGTGATAATTGCAGGATAACGTAGGTAGTGTCCCTCATTGATTCGGTTTACCTACCGGAGATGACCCCTAAAAATGTATGAAGACATTAACGACAATGGTGGTATGTGAAGATATTCATATTGAAGACTATGACATGAGAAGACATTGAGTGAAGACTATGGAGCGTGAACATTGTGTTGTTTCGCTGTTTCCTTTTTTCTTCTTTGTTGAGTCATAGGAACCACCGTACTGTTAAGTGGGGTCCAAGTGAACTAAGTCAGAATGACTGAAGTGATGCTCAACCCAAATCCTATGTCTTCGAGCGAAGACAATGAGAGCAAATCTTATCTAGAGCTGGATGAGTCAGCTTTGCTTGTAGCCAAGTAAAGTTGTCATGAGTGGTTGAAATCTGGCCGTTGGAACACTTGTCAGTTCCTCAGTGACCCAGGGTCATTTCGGACATATCAGGTCGGGTTGCCCAGTGGCTATAAATAGCCTACCCCCTACACCATAAATTGGTGGCTGCTCAGAGTTAGTACATCGCTTTTGTCGTTTGAGAGAAACCCACCTCGAAGCCTTTGAGAGAGAGAAATCCTTGTGAGGACCAAGCCCAAATACCCAGAGCCAAAGAGTGTTAGGCATCACTGAAGTCTTTCTGTGTGTGTGACCTGAAGACTTATTACACTTGAGGACTGTGAATCCTCCAACCAGTTAGGCGTTGCATTCTGAGCATTCAAGAGTCATTGTGGATTGCCGGTGAACGAAGTCTATGAAGGTTTGGAAGTCTACTTTGAAGACTTACCAGAGTGATTGGGCGAGGACTGTGTGTCCTTAGCTCAAGGGGAATAAGGTGAAGACATGGTCTTCTGAGTTGAATCTCAGCCTCCCTAACCAGACGTACAGTTGTCACAGCAACTAGAACTGGTCCAACAAATCCTGTGTCTTCAACAAGTGACTGGTTTTATCCTTTCCCTTCCTTTACTTAACGTCTGTCCTCGTGAAGTCTTTGCCTACTTGAAGTACCTGTTTGACTTCATTGCTTGACTACTATTGTTGATTGGCCTCGTACTATCTTCCATCCTGATCCTTACTACTTAGCTGCTATTAGTCTTGTACTTTCACCTCATTGCATACTCGACTATGGTTTGCTTGTTGTAGTTTATCTTCCGCTGCATATCAATTAGGTCATTTCTATTGTTTGTCTTTGAAACATCCAAGTTTTGAAGACTTTCATAAAATTCGCATATTCACCCCCCCTCTAGTCGATAACCAGCACTTTCAGATCTCCTTCTTTGTAACCGACTCTGTGTAACCCTAGCCCCCTCCGGTGTCTATCTAAACCGGAGGGTTTAGTCTGTAGGACAACAACAATCATAATCATAGGCTAGCTTCTTGGGTTTAGAATCTATGATATCGTGGTAGATCTACTTCTGTAATACTCATATCATCAAGATCAATCAAGCAGGAAGTAGGGTATTACCTCGATCGAGAGGGCCCAGACCTGGGTAAAACATCATGTCCCCTGCCTCCTGTTACCATTAGCCTTACACGCACAGTTCGGGACCCCCTACCACAGATCCATCGGTTTTGACACCGGCAGCAGCCCCGGCAAGAGACTTGTCGGGCAACTTGCCCGACGCCAGCAGAGCAAGCCACACTTGATCCCACGAGTTCCAACACCACCAACTAACCACATTAATACCAAGGCTCGGGAGGCGCCTCTGCGGTGGCATGCACATCTTTGTCAAGATCATAAACATGTGGATCAGATGAGAACCAGAAGACGGCGACCCTCGTCGGGATCCTAGCCGAGGAAATCCACAAGACCCCCGGCAAGCGCCTTGCCAGGGCATAAGGTATAAGGAGTAAAAGAACCTTACGTTCCATCCCACAATCAATTCCCTTATATAACTAAAGAATTTCTAGACTCAACTTCGACCAGTTTGGCTTGGTAATCCTACAGGCAGTCAAGCTCTGATACCAACGCTGTCAGGACCCCGATCCTAAGTCACACCGATCTAGCATGTAACACATCATATCACTTTGCGGCCTCACGCACGGTATTCCCACGGGTGCCACCTTACCTGCCCCCGGACCGTTTGCGCCTTTTGGATCACGGATATGATAGTGCCGCTAGCATCCATATGACAAAGAACCCAGGCTGACATGGCTAGTCGTAAACCCAAAGTGGCTCAGACTTACAGGGACAGGCATCCATGACCCAGCATCGAACGTGTCGGTCATCAGCGAGTGAATCCAGGCTGTAGCACTGGGCTAGCAGGACTCCGGTGAACTGGGCTGTAGCGGGCTAACAGGCCTCCGGTACTCAATGCGTGACATTTCCCCGAAGGGACAGACACAGGAACGAAGAAGGACACATGCCGGCCAGCCTAAGTGTTCCGGAGCAGTAGCAAGCTACCATGGCTCGGTGGAAACACTAGGAGACATTTCCCGGTAAGAGAGGCTACTAAGGATAAACAACTAGATAGTCAGATCCCACACATACCAAGCATTTCAATCATACACACAATATGCTCGATATGTGCAAATACAACAAGGCATCACAACATGACTCTACGACACAAGTAAGTATTCAATAGGCTCCGAGGAGCGAGATATTACAAACATGGGTCTCATGACCCAAAAATCAGAGCATACAAGTCAAAGCACAAGCGGAAGCTATCATGTCTGAGTACAGACATCTATAAATGAAAAAGGCTGAGAAGCCTGACTATCTATCAAATCCTGCCGAGGCACAAGATCGTAGCTGAGGTAACAAGCTAAACGTCGAAGTCCACGCGGAACTACTAGTGAGACCGAAGTCTCTCTGCAAAAACATGAAATAGGCAAACGTGAGTACAAATGTACCCAGCAAGACTTACATCAGAACTAACTACATATGCATCATTATCAACCAAGGGGATGGTGGGGTTTAACTGCAGCAAGCCAGCTTTGACTCGGTGGCTATCCTGAACTACAACTGCAATGTAACTCTTTTGAGGTGGCGCACAAGAGTCCACATATTCACCAATCAAATACACCACTATGGAACCGCTCCCGTCTCCCTACGAGAACGCCAACCATAGCACTCACGCTTATCTTGCGTATTTTAGAGTATCCACTTTCACTTGTCTATGAACTGATATAAGCAACCCAGAAGTCCTTTTCCGCGGACACGGCTATTCGAATAGATGATGTTAACCCTACAGGGGTGTACTTCTTCATACATGTTTCCACCACTTAGCGTCTGCACACGACATGTGCTCGGCAGACTTCAAGCGAAAGTCGACGTGGGTGTAGACCACGACCTACCTAAACACTCAAGTCTCTAGTCCATGAGGAGATCTGGCCGGAGTTTCGCTCACAGCCCCAAACGATGTGAACAGGGTTCCGTGACACCAAACGGGCGCCCGGTATACCTGGCCACGTGCCTACCGCATCACAGCCCACCCCTACGGTCAGCGCTGTCCACGGCCTCCAGCATACTACAAACACCAGAAACTACTTGCAACTCCTGGACAGAGGACAAGGGTGAATAAGAAGTCGAGCGGGGTCATATTTCAGGGCCCAATGTATGGTAGTAGCTGAATCATGGATCACAGACACAGAACTCAGTTCCTGAGGACGGCTGCAATGAGACAACCCACCATGTACTCCTACATGGCCTCTCACCGCTACCTTTACCAAATCGTGTTCACACACTTAGCTCACACACAGTAGGACATGTTCACACACCTTTGATTCATCCCCGATGAATCAGATTTGACACAACTCTAAGTAGTAGAAGGCATGACAAACAAGCATGAATGAGTAGGCACAACAGGGCTCAAACAACTCCTACTCATGCTAGTGGGTTTCATCTATTTACTGTGGCAATGACAGGTCATGCAAAGGATAAAGGGGTTCAGCTACCACAGCAAGTAACAGATGAATCGGTGTTGTCCTAATGCAATAAAAGAGAGCAGGAGCGAGAGAGTGGGATTTTATCGGAATGAACAAGGGGGTTTTGCTTGCCTGGCACTTCTGAAGATAATATAGCTCTTCATCGGTGTCAACGATCACATCATCGGTATCACGTCTATCGAGAGGGGGCAAATACCGGCAACATAGAAGGGAACACAATCAATGCAATGCACAATATGATGCATGATCATGACATGGCAAAATGAATGTGTTTTGAGCTAATGCAACTAGCAACAGATTAAATGAAGTTGGTTTGAATACAAGATTCAAATTTAAACTCCATATGTGATTATTCAAATGCCATTTAATTGATTTGTGCTAAACAGCAGCTATAAGTTGTTCTAACATGCATGAAAATGGTACAGATGGATTCCTTGAATTTTTCTGATAATTTTTCATATATAATTTATTTAATTTGGAGTTACGGTTGAATTTCTATGAATTTTTGAAGTTTTAAATCATTTTCTGAATTTCCTGAATAATATTAAATCCAGAAAACCTATTACTGCGTCAGCATGACTTCACAGTGACGTCAGCAAGTCAACGGCATTGTCCAGGTCAAATCTGACCTGTGGGACCCGCGTGTCAGTGACTCAGTTGGTTAACCGGGTTGATTAGGGTTAAACTAATACTAACGAAAATGTCAGCAGGGCTGGGCCCACATGCCAGTGTCTTAAATAATTAACTAAATTAATTAGCGTTAACTAATCTAACACCTAAACTAATTAACAGGGGCTGGCCCCACCTGTCATCGACCCAGGGGGGGTTCCGCCGTGGTCAAGTGGGTCAACCCCACCGGCGACATGACGCTGGCGAGGCCAGATGCGGCGGCGGGCTTCGGAAATCGCCCTCAGGGCATCATTTCGAGCGTGGTTAGTTGCATTCAAACGCACGCAGTGGCGCGCGTAGAACGGTGGTGGTGGCCGGAGCCGACGACGGCGAGCTCCAAGGCGGCGGCCGGAGTTCGGGTGTGCTTGGAATCGGCGTTGTGGTGCACGGTGAGACGAACGGGTGGGCTAGATCGGCTCCTGGGAGCAGCGCGAGCGCGATGACATGCTCAGGGGCAAGCTGGGCTTGCTCAAGCCATGGTGACGACTTCGCCGGCGGCGAGCACAACTCGGCTATGTGCATCTGTGGCTAGGGCGCGAAATCGACGCGGGGAGAAGAGAGGAATCGACCAGAGGGTCACAGGGGTTGCGACGGTGGCCTCGGGGAGCTCGGGGAGGCGTCAGGGAGGGCACACGGTCGCCGGCGATCTCGGCGGCTGAAGCTTGAAGAAGAGGTCGGGGAAGCCGCTGCAGGGCGCGTCCGCTCGTGTGGCTTGGCGGGGACGGTGTAGAGGTCAGCGACGGAGCTTCTGGAACTGGCGGAAGGGCGAGGGAGGGCTGGTGGCTGCGGCTATGGCGAACGGCGGCGACGGCGACTCTCGGGTGAGCTCGGGGAAAGGAGTCAGGGGAGGGAGAGAGGGTGCAGCGAGTGAGGGAGTGGTGAGAGGGGGTCGGGGAGGCGCGTGGCGTCACCGGGGCGTCGAGGAGGAAGCAGGAGGTGGCCAGGGGAAGCAGGAAGTGGCCGAGGCCTCTCGGGCGCGCGCCACGCCTCGGTCCTTCTGGCGAGGAGGAAGACGACAGGGGGAGTGGAGATGGGCTGGGCCGTGCTGGGCCAGGTAAGTGGGCGCCAGGTAAGTTAGGTAGGTGGCCTGGTGGCCTTCTCTCCCTTTCTTTTATTTCCTCTTTTCTATTTCTATTTTCTGTAGTTTGTTTTGATTTAGTTTTAGACACTAAATCATTTTTTATAAATCCTGAGAATAATTGTGGACATTAACTGAATTATTACAGAGGCCCTCAACTATTTTCAGAATTGTTGGAGCATTTAAAAATATTAACAGTATTTAAATGCCCCCAATTCAGATACAATATGGTTTAATCAAAAATCCAAAAATGTCTTGGAAAAATATCCATCATCTCTGGATATGGTTTTCACCCTTTTCCAGTAATCATGAACATTTTTGCAAACCAATTTGGGTTCTTTGAAAATATTTTGAAGTTGAACCTATTTGCAATGCTTTGGTGCTAGGGCTTGGTCATACCCATTTCAAATTTCATAAAATTTAAACATGTTGCATGGATGCTAAAGCAAAAACAAACAAGGGCTGATCTGGGGCTGTGACATGCGCCACCAGAGACCAAGAGGGTGTCCGTCAAGGAGGATGGCACGGGAGGGGATTTCACCATAAGCTCCACCCTCGACAGCAAATAGGAAAGCGCGTTTGTCCCTTTCCTGCGGGCGAATGCCGATGTGTTTGCATGGCAAGCATCCGGCATCCCTGGCGTTCCTAGGGAAGTGATTGAGCACCATCTTGCTATCTGTCCCCATGCGCGACCCGTCAAGCAGAAGGTCAGGAAGCAAGCTTTGGAATAGTAGGAGTTCATCACAGAGGAGATTAGGAAGTTGGAAGCGGCGGGTTTGGTGAGAGGAGTGCTCCATCTGACGTGGTTGGCCAATCCAGTGGTGTTGGGCAAGGCGAACGGGTAGTGGAGGCTGTGTATTGATTACACAGATATCAATAAGGCTTGTCCTAAGGACCCGTTCCATTGCCGCGCATTGACCAGATTGTCGGATCCACGGCGGGGTGCGATCTGTTATCATTCCTCGACGCCTACTCAGGCTACCACCAGATCTTCATGACAAAGGAAGACGAAGAGAAGATAGCATTCATCACCCCATGGGTACGTATTGCTTTTTACAGATGCCTTTCGGGTTGAAGAGTGCTGGCTCGACATTCGCAAGGGCAGTCCAAATTGGTTTTGAGCCCCAGCTACATAGAAATATGTAGGCTTATATTGATGACATAGTGATCAAAACCAAGGACAAGGCAACCCTTGTACAAGTCTTAGAAGAAACATTTGCCAACCTACGCAAGATCAACCTCAAGTTGAACCCTGAGAAGTGTGTCTTCGGCGTTTCATCCGGCAAACTTCTCGGGTTCTTTGTGTCGCAGCATGGGATCGAGGCAAACCCGGACAAGATCAAGGCTATTGAGCAGATTGAGGCACCCCAGCGGATCAAGGATGTGCATCGGCTCACTGGCTGCGTTGCCGCCATGAGCAGATTCATCTCCAAGTCCGCTGAGCTTGCCCTTACCTTTTTCAAAATCTTGAATAAGGAGGTTCCAATGGAGTGGACCCCAGAGGCCCATGCAGCGTTGCAGGATCTGAAGAAATACCTTTCCTCTACACCAATACTGGCTGCGCCTAAACCAGAAGAGCCGTTGTTGTTGTATCTGGCGGTGGCGAATCAAGTGGTCGGTGCCGCGCTAGTGGCGCAGAGGGAGGTTGATGAAGAGGCAGGGCCTGGTGCCGGCTAGGCTAGGACCCAGGCAGAGTCCGACGCCATCAGGACAAGGCCCATGAAATCAAATGAGGTGGTGCAGAAGAAGAAGATGATGCAACTCCCGGTTTACTTTGTCAGCTCCCTCCAGCAGGGGGCTAGGTCAAGGTACTCTGGTGTGCAAAAATTGCTCTTCAGCCTCCTTATGGCCTCGAGGAAGCTGCGTCACTACTTCCAAGCACACGAAATCACCATCGTCACCCGCCTCCTATTACAACGGATACTGCACAACCCAGACACAACCGGAAGGATTGTGGAGTGGGCCTTGGAGCTTTCAAGCTTTGGTTTGAAGTTTGAAAGTACTTCGACAATCCAGAGCAGAGTCTTGGTTGAGTTAATTGTGGAATGGACCTCAACACCTGACGAGGAAATCCAGGAGATCACTCTCCCTGGCAAGGAAGCAAGTCACAACTGGATCATGTACTTTGACAGGGCTTTCCCGCTGCAAGGCGCCGGTGCTGGTTTGCTGCTTGTCGCACCCACCGGAGAGCACCTCATGTATGTAATCCAGATGCACTTTCCCAGGGAGATGTCCACCAACAACACTGCTGAATATGAGGGGTTGCTTCCGGTCTCAAGATTGCGGCGGACCTCGGGGTTAAGAAGCTCATCATCAGGGGTGATTCGCAGCTTGTCGTCAGACAAGTCAACAAAGATTATCAGAGCCCGTTGATGGAGGCCTACGTCGATGAGGTGAGGAAGCTGGAGGACCGCTTCGACGGTATACAAGCGGAGCACGTTCCCCAAGCAAAGAACGACATGGCTGATTACCTGTCAAAGCGCGCTTCATTCAAGCTACCTATGGAACCAGGTACTTTTTTGCTTCGGTTACCTCAACCATCTGTCGAACCATCAACGGGGCAGAACCAATGGAGGAAATCAAGCCCGACAAGTACTTTCTCGCTGAGCCCCGGGGGGCTAACGGCAAGGGTGTTGTCGCGGATTCTGAGCCTGCTGAGGAGCGACTAACTCCGGCAGGCCGTCAAGCCTTGGCCGTAGAGACGGCCGCTCCCATGGTGGAAGAAATACCTTTGGTCCTTGCCGTCGAGCCCCAGGCTCCGGCATGGGCACAACATACCGTCCGATTCCTCCAAACAGGGGAGCTTCCTAAGGAGCAGGAAGAAGCGGAGAAAGTAGCCCGTCGGTATGCTATGTATCAGTTCATCAATGACGTCCTGTACAGGAAGAGATCGAACACTGTGAAATTGAAGTGCATTCCCTGGGAGGAAGGACTAGAGCTGTTGGCGGAGATACACGGAGGCATATGTGGCTCGCTCATAGGGTCGAGGGCCCTTGCTGGCAAGGCGTTCCGGCAGGGTTTCTTCTGGCCCACTGCCCTCCAAGATGCAACAGCACTAGTAACTAAGTGTGAAGCGTGCCAGTTCCATTCAAAGAAGCTTCGTCAACCAGCTCAAGCCCTTCAAACAATTCCTATTTCCTGGCCATTCTCAGTCTGGGGGCTCGACATCCTGGGCCCTTTACCCCGCGCTGTCGGGGCTTTGAGTACTTGTACGTTGCGATCGACAAGTTCACAAAGTGGCCGGAGGTGGAAGCAATGAGGAAGCTGACAGCACAGTCAGCCGTCAAGTTCTCCAAGGGGCTAGTGTGCCATTTTGGTGTGCCAAACAGAGTCATCACCGACAATGGCATGTAGTTCACAAGCCACACCTTCATGCAATACATCCAAGACCTCGGCAGCAGGGTCTGTTTTGCTTCCGTGGCACACCCACGGATCAATGGCCAGGTGGAGAGGCCAAATGCTGAAGTGTTGCAAGGCCTGAGGACAAAGACTTTTGACAGGCTGCAAAAGAGCGGAAGGTGCTGGATTGATGAGTTGCCGACAGTTCTTTTGTCGATCAGAACAACGCCAAATCGAGCCACCAGCCAAACACCCTTTGCCCTGGTACGCGGGGCAGAAGCAGTTCTCCCCACGGAACTCATATACGGGTCACCTCGAGTGCTCGCTTATGATGAGCTTGAGCAAGAGCAATTGCTGCAAGATGACGCAACGCTCCTTGAGGAAGATCGTCTTTGGGCGGCTGTGAGAGCAGCACGCTACCAGCAAGCCTTGCGCCGCTACCATAGCCGCAGGGTTCATGCCCAAAGTTTTGAGGAAGGCGAACTTGTTCTTCGGCGCGTTCAATCGGCGAAGAATTACAACAAGTTGATGCTGAAGTGGGAAGGCCCTTATCGGGTAATACGATTCACCAGGCCCGGCACAGTCCGCCTAGAGACCGAAGATGCTGTCCCAGTGAGCAACTCCTGGAACATCGAACATCTTCGCAAGTTTTACCCGTAAGGCGCGGTTGTCGGGCCTCCCGGCAAGCCACCTTTTGTACAAGCCTTGCCGGCAAGGTATGTAACCCTCTATACAAAGCCAGGCGCCGACCCTGAGCATAAATAAATGAAGCACTGGCGCCCTAAGTTTTAGCATGCATGCTAGGTTAAGTCTCTCCCTTGGTTAGGTTTGATAGTGCTTAGCAGTGACTAACCCCTAGCCTATAGGTCGAGTATGCGTCTTTTTGTCCTCTTTGGTTTGTAGGGCACATGGAACTTCTACTGAGCCACTTGGGAGAAAGAGAATGAAACAGCGCTCCGGCCCCATCAAGCCAAGACTGCCGGGGGTTGAAGACACAAGGATCTAACCACGGCAAGCCAAAGCTGCCGGGGGCTATGGATTCAGATAAGTCCTTCATCCCCTGTTGTGCATTTCCGTATGGAACTGGGACAAATGAAACCTTGTTTTGCTCCGAGACCACCGCGCTCCCCCTTCTTCTTGTACCCAAGTCCCTGGGTCAGAACTGGCTCGTAGACGCGGTGCCAAGGAAATAAACGAAGGGCCTAACTCTACTTCGCCCCTGCCTCCGCCAAAAGCGTGAGAATGGTCGACTGAAGTCACGGGACGGCAAGGCCTGTTGCCGGGCGACAATGTTTATCTTAAAAATAACAAGGATTCGTTCCTTGGCATGGGCCTCGCTCATGCACAGAGAACCCGGCAAGTACCCTTTTTCATTAAAAACATCCCATACATGTACACTTCATACGAAATCAAAAACATGAGCAAGGGGATTACAAATCTTAAAATTAACAAGTGCCCACAGGGTTACAAACTAAGAAGAGATCAGATGCCCGTAATCCCTTTCTTCTCCCTCTCCTCAGAGAGCAGAACAAGGTAGCAGGAGGGCAAAAAGAGCGCCTAGGAAAGGTACGAAGAGCAGAAGGCACCAAGAGAACATCTTGGTGCCGAGAAAGGAGCTGGAAGATGAGGCAGCGGGCCAGCAATACGCGACAAATGCGTCGGTGCCTGCGTGCTCCGACTTGACGGCCGCCACCCGCCTTATCCGCCTTCTCCGGCACTCCTACTCCAGCCGCCCAAGGAGATGACGGGGAGTGCGCTGATGGAAAGCCTGACGAGCAAGTCCCTCGGCAGGGCATGTGGCCAAGCGAGGGGCGACGTGGTTAGTCGGAGTCGGGGTCGGCGTCCCGCCGCTCGAATCCCTCATCATCATTGTTGTTGTCCTCCTCATCACTCCCGCTTGAGGAGGAATCTTCATCGTCGGAGGATCACTCCACGCAGCACTTTAGGCGAGTTCCAAGATCTCCAAAGACCTTGACGAAGAGTAGGCCGCCCTCCATTAACTTGAAGTAGAGGACAAGCCCCGCCGTCAGGCTGTGGACGTGAGCAAACGTCTTCCATCCGCGACGAAGGTACATGACATGAGGAGCGGGGAAGTCGACGTCGACCCGCGTGCCGCCGTTCCCGCATCCCCTCATGTGCAACCTGAGGGTCTTGGGCGGATCGAGATCCATCTCCCGATCAAATGGGGTAGGGAGACGAAGAGGACGATGCGGTGGCCGACGCAACCTGATGAAGAACTCGCGGGGCTGGTCCCCGACGTGGCCCTCCATCGCGGGAGGCATCGCTAGTGGAGGCACGGCCATTGCGCCGCCTCGCCCCCCTCTTCCCCGAGCGCCACGACAACCTCGGCCTCGCCCCCTCCCCCTTCCTCTCATAGCTTGCTCCATCGCCGTGGGCTCTTGGGAAGGAGGAACGTGCTGTCGAGTGGCGACCCTCGCCGCCACCGTCGAAGGGCATGCACCCCTCTCGCCATGGTGGGTGGAAGAAAGGAGCGGAGGTGGAAGAGGATGAATGCTGAGAGAATGTGGGATGACATCCCCCTCCCCCTCCTTATAAAGGGGTGGGGTCGAGGCTCGGCCGCCCCACTCAACCAATCCAGCCATCGAAGGCGTAGGGAATCAGGACCGACCCATTGCCCCAATCAGCGACGGCCCAGTTTCCCGCCTCCACCGCCTGCCACCTGCATGGGAGACACATGGCAAGCGAGCAGGATCGAGGGGACGGGTGAGGTGACTGTTCCCCACCCCGTGATCGTGGGGCACGGGCGCCTTAAAGACCGTGACCCGAGTCCACTCAGTAAATGAGCCGCACCTCTGCGCCTCCCTCTTTTTTATGGGGAAGGCGCGAGCCGCCTCTTTACCACGATGTGACGCATGCATGCGGGAACCGCCCCACACATGACCCCCACATCACACACGACCCTCCATGTCGTGTGTTCAACGTGGGTCGTGGGGAAGCACAACAGACAAAACAGTTACTATGGTAAAAATCCGCCCCACCTGCCCGCGCACCGTTCTCGGCCTGGCCCAACAATGCGTCGCGCTTATGTGTGGCCCAGACCCGGGGGCTCCTGTCGGTGTACAAAAGTAGGGGCTCTCCTTTTGACCCCTTTACTTGTGCACGGGCAGTCAGAGCCGCGCGCCACGTCCACACTTAGCAGGGTAGAGGAGGGAAGCCGGGGAGAAGCCGAAGCACAAGACAACCAAGGCAACCGCAAGACCAGAAACGCAGGAGAGCAAGAGGGTGAGGTGGACTCCCTCGGCAAGATCCTTTCCGAGGAAGCCTCCGCAGCCCCGGCAAGAGCCTTGCCAGGGCAACTTGCCCGACGCCAGCAGAGCAAGCCACCCTTGAGCCCACGGGTTCCAACACCACCAACTATCCACTTTAGGACCAAGGGTCGGGAGGCGCCTCTGTGGTGGCATGCAGAACTCGTCAAGATCATAAATATGTGAGATCAGATGAGAACCAGAAGACGGCGACCCTCGGCGGGATCCTAGCCGAGGAAATACACAAGACCCCCGTCAAGCGCCTAGCCGGGGACGACTGCAATGCCACGGCAAGACCCTTGCCAGGGCATCAGCGGGGCCACTTCCAGGCACGCACCTGCCAAGACTCCACCGCTGATGACCCGCAAGTATACGGGATAGTTGTAGCCTCTTTCGATAAGTAAGAGTGTCGAACCCAAGGAGGAGCTAAAGTAGAACAAATACTCTCTCAAGTCCTATCGACCACTAATACAACTCTACGCACGCTTGACGTTCGCTTTACCTAGAACAAGTATGAAACTAGAAGTACTTTGTAGGTGTTGTTGGATAGGTTTGCAAGATAATAAAGAACAAGTAAATAAAATCTAGGGGCTGTTTAGCTATAGATGCAAGAAAGTAAATAAAGCGAGTGTGAAAAAGTGGTGGTAGGAGTTGTGAAAGTGTCCCTTAGAAATTGACTACGTTACTAGACTGATAGCAAGTTTTATGTGGGAGAGGCATAAGCTAACATACTTTGTCTTCTTGGATCATATGCACTTATGATTGGAACTCTAGCAAGCATCCGCAACTAATAAAGATTCATTAAGGTAAAACCCAGCCATAGCATTAAAGCATCAAGTCCCCTTTATCCCATACGCAACAATCCCCTTACTCTGGTTTATGCTTCTATCACTAAAGCAACCCACCATAAAAGAATCATGAACGTATTGCAACACCCTACAGCGGGAATCCCTCACGCTTGCGCGACATGGAGGGCACAATAGGACAGCAACATAACCACAAGGAAATTAAATCAATCATAGCAATTCATCAACCACCAATAGGACAACGAAAATCTACTCAGACATCATAGGATGGCAACACATCATTGGAAAATAATATGAATCATAAAGAACCATGTTCAAGTAGAGGGCACAATGGGTTGCGGGAGAGTGGACCGCTGAATATAGATGGGGGAAGGTGATGGAGATGTTGGTGAAGATGATGGAGGTGTTGGTGAAGATCACGGTGATGATGATGGCCCCCGGCAGCGTTCCGGCGCCACCGGAAGCAAGGGGGAGAGAGCCCCCCTTCTTATTCTTCTTCCTTAACCTTCTCCCTGGATGGGATAAGGGTTTCCCCTCTGGTCCTTGGCTCCAATACCGTGGGAGGGGCGAGAGCCCCTCCGAGATTGGATCAATCTCTCTGTCTCTCTCTGTTTCTGCGTTCTGGAATTCTGCCTTGGCACCGTTTCCTTTATATATGGAGATCCGTAACTCCGATTGGATTGAAACCTTCGCCCAGATCGTTTTCCAAAAAATAGCTTTCTTGCGGCCAAAGAACGGCATCAACCGCCTTACCGGTGGCCCACAAGGGTGGGGGCGCGCCCACTCTAAGTGGGCGTGGGCCCCTATCTCGTGGCCACCTCGGGCATCGTCTCGCATTGATTCTTCCTCCCAAAAATCACAAATATTCCAAAATAATTCTCCGTCCGCTTTTATCCCGTTTGGACTCCGTTTGATATGGGGTTTCTGCGAAACATAAAACATGCAATAGAAAGGAACTGGCACTGGGCACTGGATCAATATGTTAGTCCCAAAAAATAGTATAAAAAGTTGCCAAAAGTATATGAAAGTTGAATAATATTGGGATGGAACAATCAAAAATTATAGATACGACGGAGACGTATCAACCACCGTCCCCAAGCAGCTGCTAGCTCAACCAGCTGGGCAGGCACCTGCGTGGCGACGGGCGGCCTCTACACCGACTCAGCAAGCACCTGCGTGGTGGCCTGCGACCCTTCGCGAAGGCTCCACCACCGCACTAGCCGAGCAGCCAGCCAACATGGTGCCGCAAGGCCTCGTCAGCTTGGGCGCATGCCAAAGCCAGACGAGGCAGCGACAGCTAGGACGTGCTTCCTTGCTGTCCCCGATAAAGCAAGGGGGCACGTAGGAAGCGCATTAAATGCGTTTGTCCGATGATGCCAGAGGATAGACTCATACACTGTACACCTTTCCACCTCCTATGTGCCACTGTGGCAACCCCTTTTTCCTATAAAAGGAGGCCCGAGGCGCCCAGGAGGAGGATTCAGATCTTTTGGGAAAGTTACACCCCATAGCTAGCTCAAGAACACAAGAACTCTCTAATACATCCACCAAAGCAGGACTAGGGTATTATGCATCTTCCTAGCCCGAACCTGGGTAAACGATCTGTGTGCTTCCTGTTAGACCCGCTCTTTGCACAACCTCGCGCGCGCCAACCGTAGAAGGGATCCCAGTGACCCCATAGCTGTCGTTTCCATCGACACCGGGTTATCTGCCTGGCCAAAGTTTCATCCTCAGGTAACTCGCTGCGGGTCATATAAGCCAAATATGGACCTGTCCAATCAGGAATAGCATGAAGAGCCGCCACCAATTGTGCTTCTGGGTCAGGAATAGCAAGATCTTCCTCTATAGGCAACTTGACTGAAGGCTTATGCAGGATATCCAGGAAAGTGTTAGGTGCCACTGGCTTATGCTGGGACCCTAACCAGCTCAAAGCATCAGCCACCTCATTTTTCTTGTGATCAACATGTTCCACTTGATAACCTTTGAAATGACCAGAAATAGCATCAACCTCATGGCGATAAGCCGACATGAGTGGATCATTAGAATCCCAAGTGCGTGAAACTTGCTGTGCCACCAAATCTAAGTCATCAAAACACATCACCCGGCTTAAATTCATCTTCTTAGTCATCCGAAGACCATGGAGCAAGGCTTCATACTCAGCTACATTGTTAGTACAACGGAACATCAACCTTAAAACATAACAAAATGTATCACCTCGTGGGGAAGTTAAGACAACTCCAGCCCCTGGGCCTTCGAACTGTCTGGATCCATCGAAGTGAATGGTCCAATATGTGCTATCCGGCTTTTCCTAAGGCATCTGCAGCTCTGTCCAATCATTGATGAAATCCACAAGTTCTTGATACTTGATGGCTGTGCGAGGCATATACTTCAAACCCTGGGGTCCAAGCTCAATGGCCCACTTGGCTACCCGACCTGTGGCTTCTCTGTTTTGAATAATATCCCCTAGAGGAGCAGAACTAACCACATTTATGGGATGACCCTGAAAATATTGCTTGAGCTTTCGACTAGCCATGAACACCCCATACACAAGCTTCTGCCAATGCGGATACCTCTGCTTGGATTCAATGAGCACCTCACTGATATAATAAACCGGCCGCTGAATTGGATGCTCCTTGCATGATTCCTTCCGTTCCACCACAATTGCCACGCTAACAGCTCGGCTATTAGCAGCCACATACAACAGTAAGGGCTCTTTATCAATGGGAGCAGCAAGAACTGACAGTTCAGCTAACTATTTCTTCAAGGCCTCAAAAGCATGATAAGCAGCATCACTCCAGATAGAGTGATCTGTCTTCTTCATCATCTGGTATAGAGGGATAGCCTTTTCAACTAGCCGACTTATGAACCAGCTTAAGGCCGCAATACAACCCGCCAGACGCTGAACATCATTGATACACGCCTGTTTAGTCAGGGAAGTGATAGCTTTTATTTTCTCTGGGTTAGCTTCAATACCCCGTTCGGAAACCAGAAATCCTAAGAGCATGCCTGCTGGTACGCCAAAGACACATTTGGCTGGGTTAAGCATCATCTTGTAGACCCAGTGATTGTTAAAGGTCACTTTCAAATCATCTATCATGGTTTCCTTCTTCCTGGATTTCACCACAATATCATCCACATAAGCATGAACATTACGCCCAATCTGATCATGAAGGCAATTTTGCACACACCGCTGGTAAGTTGCCTGGGAACTCTTGAGCCCAAAAGGCATAAACACATAATAGAAGGCTCCAAAGGGACTGATGAAAGTTTTCTTTTCCTGGTCTTTAACTGCCATCTTGATTTGATGATAGCCAGAATAAGCATACAAAAAGCTCAAATGCTCACAACCCTCTGTAGCATCAATAATCTGATCAATACGGGGGAGAGCAAAGGGATCAGCCGAACAGGCCTTGCTTAAGTCCGTGTAATCCACACACACATACACCAAGTACCATTTTTCTTAAGTACCAGCACTGGGTTAGCGAACCACTCAGGATGAAAAACTTCAACAATAAACCCAGCCGCCAAGAGCCGGGCCACTTCTTCACCAATGGCCTTGCGCCTTTCTTCATTGAAACGGCGAAGGTATTGCTTAACCGGTTTAAACTTTGGATCAATATTGAGAGTGTGCTCAGCGAGTTCCCTCGGTACACCTGGCATGTTTGAAGGTTTCCATGCAAAGATGTCCCGGTTCTCACGGATGAACTTGATGAGCGTGCTTTCCTATTTCTTATCCAGATTAACACTGATGTTGAACTGCTTGGATGAATCGCCAGGAATGAAGTCAACTAGCTTAGTGTCAGCTGCCAACTTAAATTTCAACAGGGGGTCATGCTACATGGTTGGCTTCTTCAAAGTTGTCGTATCCGTTGGGTCAACATTATCCTTGTAAAATTTCAATTCTTCTATTGCACAAACAAACTCAGCATAAGCAACATCGCCTTCTTCACACTCTAAGGCTATCTTGTAGCTTCCATGCACTGTGATGGTGCCCTTGTGACCCGGCATCTTAAGCTGCAAATAAACATAACAAGGCCTTGCCATGAACTTATCATAAGTCGGCCGCCCAAAAAGAGCATTATAAGGGCTCTTGACTTTAACCACCTCAAAATTCAATGTCTCAGATCTGGAATCATAATCATCTCCAAAAGAAACCTCCAAAGATATTTTGCCCACTGCATATGCCGACTTACCAGGCACCACACCATGAAGGACAGTGTTTGACGGCTTGAGATCTTTGTCAGTCAAACTCATGCGACGAAAAGTTTCATAATACAGAATATTGATGCTACTACCCCCATCCATAAGTACCTTAGTAAATCTGTACCCTCCAACCTGAGGCGCCACCACCAGAGCCAAATGACCCAGATTATCAACCCCGTGTGGGTGATCCTCACGACTCCAGAGAATAGGGTGTTCATACCATCGCAAGTAAAAGGGAATCGCCGGTTCAACTGCGTTCACTGCCCTTTTATGAAGTTTCTGATCCCGCTTGCATAAACTCATTGAAAACGTGGTACTATCCACTATTCAACTGCTTTGGGTTACTCTGATAACCAGACTGCTCCTGTTGATTCCCTTGAATAGACTGTTGATTAAATCCACCTTGATTGCCTTGGCCCTGAAAACTGGAATTAGAACCGCCACCACCATTACCTGGACCGTGAGAGCCGGATGCCGAGCCGCCGTTCGGCCCATGATTGTTCTGGAAAAAAATGGAATTTCTATACTCCCTCATAATGAAGCAATCCATCCAGAGGTGAGTGGCCGCCTTTTCCCGCGTACCATGCTTCGGGCAGGGCTGATTCATCGTCACCTCAAGATTGAATTTTGTCCCTCCAAAACGAGGGGGCGGCTTTGCCTTGCTGCGCTGATTATTATTCTGCGTATTGGTGTTGGCCACAAAATCCAAATTACTATCAGCTTTGCGCTTACCATTGCCATCCTGACTTGCCGGGTTATGCTGCCGCCCTTTCGTGTTGCTACTCTTCTTTCCCTTACCCGGCCTTTCGTCATCAGACTTGGGGTCCTTGGTACTATCAGAGTCGGCATACTTGCCGAGAGCCGCCATTAGCTCCCCCATGTCGCTGCAATGGCGTTTAAGCCACCCCAGTTTCTGCTTAAGGGGCATGAAATGGCAGTTCTGCTCCATAATCAGGACTGCTGAACCATCACTGATGCGATCCGATGAGTGTAGGATGGCTGAGATCCGGTGCACCCAATGGGTTGTTGACTCGCCCTCTCCTTGGACACAGGAGTCCAAATCCACGATTGACATAGGATGCTTGCACGTGTCCTTAAAATTCTAGATAAACCGGACTTTTAACTCGGCCCATGATCCAATGGAGTTGGCAGGAAACCCTTTCAACCAAGTACGAGCCATCCCGTACAATATCATGGGGAAATACTTAGCGCATGCAGCATCGCCAACATCCAGCATCTCCATTGCCATCTCATAACTTTCAATCCAAGCTTCACGGGGTTGATCTGTTGTGTAGTTAGGCACCTTACGAGGACCCTTGAAATCCTTGGGCAAACATTCGTTACGCAGATCCGGCACTAAACATGACACACCCAAGGTTCTAGAGGTCACGCCTGCCTCCACCGAAGCTGACGGATAAACCGGAGAATACTGATGAGCCGCTTGCTGAGCTGACAGCTTGGCCTCCCGACGTGCTCTGCCCTGATCCACTAAAGTCTAAGCGTTGGCACCACCACATGCTAGCTCATTCCCATGAGGCTGGTTACGGCGTTGTTCACTACTTGAAACTGTTGGTGAGTCAATGCGCCTGCTATAACTCCGGCTTGGACGAGGGGTTGAATGAACTCTTTCACGGTTGTACGAATAAGCCGCCTACTAATCCAACACCGTCTGAAGAAGCTCTCTAGCCCTTTGTGTCTCAATCGCAACCGGAGATTCGCCTTAAACTAGGAGAGCCGCCAAGTGTGTCACTGCAGCAATCATATTATCCAAAGGGTTAGAGTCATGACTTGGTGGTGTTGGAACATGCTGAGGTGGAGTAATATTCAAATGAGGCGGATCCATTGTGTGCGGCTGAACCGGCGCTCCAGCCCCGGGTGCCTCATCTATCCGGTTTACCACCGACGGGTCACTTGTCCCTGCTCCAGGCATGTTTAATAGGTTTCTCGCCTCATAAACCGAAGGTAAACGAGTCCGGTGGCTCCTCGTCATGATTTCATTTGAAGCGTTTTGATCCAAGGTGAGCCGGAAAGAGTCTTCCTGAATCCGTTGAGCCTGAGCATTCAAAGCAGCTCGCTCTGTGGCCATCCTAGCGTTCTCAGCCGCTAGTTCCTCCTTAGCTTGAGCTATCTCATGTCGTAGCTTTGCAACATCTACCTTATGTTGTTCTTGATTATCTGGGGTTATCTCCATCTCCATCAAAGTCGACAAAGCCTCCAATAACTCTATTAAAACCTGAGCCAGCGGGCGCATTGAGCCGCCAGTACCAACCGCCACCGCTGAGCTAGAGGTCATTGCTACGGTGGTTGTTGAACCAAGCACCGGTTGCGTACAGGCCATGAAGATCGCCACCCTGTTCGGCGGTTCATAGGGGTCTGGAATACTGCCACCATCGGAACAACCCCCAAACCGGCCGTCTTGCAGTTGATACAATGAATTAGTCTCGTTGGTGGACGATTCACCATCAGAGTAGATGGCCGTCTCACCACCGTACATCGATCCTTCCTCGCCTTCCGCCCCATGGATGAAACCAACAATGGCGCGCGGGTCATGCATGCTGAGCCGTCTCGATGATGTCGGTGCAGATGTCCAGCTCAGGGCCTGGTTCGCCGATCTTGCTGGTAAAGACGTGGATTCCACCGAAGGGGACCCGGTACCATACTCAATTGAGCCGGCCTTGGGGCCCCAGCCTGCATCATCAATGTAGATCTTGCCACGACGACTCTTGTTCATCTAGCCCACAACGTATCCCTTGATCCCTTTGAAGTTGCCTTTTAAGAACTCAAAACCACCGTGCGCCAGCCCCACAGTGGGTGCCAACTATAGTGGAATTGTCACGGCAGATGTCCTAGCAGAAGGACCGAGTCGTGGAGCCATCACAACTAGGTTATCTTAAAGGGGTTAATCGGGACAAAGGACACAGACGGTTTATACTGGTTCGGCCCCTTGCGGTGAAGGTAAAAGCCCAATCCAGTTTGAGGTGGTACTGCTAGGGTTTTGATTACCAGGGAGCGAATACGCTTGACCTAGTTCTCGATATCTTGTTTCTTGTCCTAAACCGCCGCCGGGTCGTCCCTTTATATACACAGGTTGACGCCCGGTGGTTCACGGAGTCCCAGCCGGCACATACACAACGTTTCCGGCTAGGTGACTAACTACGCTTGCCTTACAATACAAGTCATACATACATGGCGGTTCATCCCCCTTGGCCTTAAGCCACCTCTAGGTATTGGTCCATGAACAGGCTCGTATGATCCACCATCTTCATTGGTAAGCCGCCAGTGGTATGACCAGGCCCCTCCTAGGCAGTTCATACCCAGTAGTTATATCCCCAACATGTTGGAGGTCGTGCGTAGCGCTGAACCTAGGGGTGGGCTATGATGCGGTAGATACACCATGGCACGGTGTACCGAGGCACCCGTTTGGTGGATTCGAGAACCTTGCACACATCGTTTGGGGCCGTAGTGGAAACTTTGGCCATACTTCCTTGCATATGGAACTCAAATAGGCGATAAACCTGGACTAGAGTCTCGTGTGGTTAGTCAGGTCGTGGCTGACACCCTCGCTGCACTTCCGCTTGAAGGTTGTCGAGTGCATGTCGTGTAAATGGCGATAAGTGGTGAGAGCGTGTGTGAAGAAGTACACCCCTGTAGGGTAATACGATCTATTCAAATAGTCACGTCCTTGGATATGGACTACTTGGAAATCTTACATTGTTCATAGGTAACTTGAAGTCACTACTAAAAAAATACACTTCCGTGATGATACCTGTTTGTCACAGTAGGTCGCGTTTTTTGTCATGCATGTACATCCATGACGGTTTTATGACAGAATCAAGATAGTCATACCTGTGCTGTCATAGAAGTGTTCCATGACATTACCAAAATTATCATCACGGAAGTGTCCACTTCCATGACGATAAATCGCGCGTCACAGAAGTGCTTTCATCAAGGGTGACCGACACGTGGCATCCACCGTAATGGAACGCCATTAAGCTATGGGGTCGGGTTTTGGATCCGATAACCCGTTAACAGCCTCGACCAATGGGGATTTTCCACGTGTAAAATCATCATTGACTGGAGGAAACACGTGTCCGCTCATCGTTGGGACAGATGTCATCCACTCATTTGACAGAAGGCCCTTATGATACGTCGACATGTGGCACGGCCCAATAGAGGCCCATTCCTGTGAAAAGGCCGACCTGCTTGACTTGGTCAAAAGGTGGTGGGCCGGCCCATGGAAAGCATGTTAATGGCCTGTTCGCATATATCCCATTTACAGCCCGCTAACCCAACGCTCGTTACACCCTATCCAAATTAGGCCCAGTAGCGTCATCTGGGCCATCCAATATGATTCCAGCTCATTTTCACTTCTGGCCCATGACGTCTTTCGGCCCATATGAGGCCCTATGTAACTTTTGGCCTATTAACAGCCCGTCATGAAACTGGCCCGTAATGAACAGTGTATCACTTTACACCCATTAACAGCCCATGGTGAAACTGGCCCGTAATGAACAGTGTATCACTTTATACCCATTAACGGCCTGTTATTCCGTTGGGTTGTTTCCAGCCCATGTTATCTTTCGGCCTTCTCAGAGCCCATTTATTCTAGGGCTCATTTCCAGCATTCGTTTACTTACGGCCCGTTACTGTCATCTTCTGCTTGTGGGCTAAATTCAGCCCGTGGTTACAGTCGGCCCATTTGTGGTCCGTTAATATGCTGGGCCGTTTTCATAGCATCATCAAACACGGCTTATTAACGATGGCCTGTTATGGTCGGCCCATGAACGGACGATTCCAACTCTAGCCCGTTTACGGCCATAATGCGGCCTGTTATTGGCCCATGTTTGGCCAATCGATCATACGGCCTGTATAAGACCCATTGATGTTACGGCCTGTAGAAGGCCCATTGTTTCTACGGCCCGTAGAAGGCCTACTGTTTCTATGGCCCGTAGAAGGCCCACTGTTTCTACGGCCCGTAGGAGACCCAGTGTCACTACAGTAAATATTAGCCCATGGTTATTGTGGCCTAGTTTTAAAAAATAGGTTATTGCAGCCTCTAGCAAACCGCGGAAAAAGAACTGCACTGACTACAAGCAAACAAATAAACAAGACAACAAGGAAATAAATAAGCAAGCAACTTCTGCTAGGCTATCACGGTTATTACACATATTACATCCACTGGGCATCAAAGTTCGCCACTAGTGCAAATATAGGGAACAAAGCAGCATATAAACGACGCAGCAAAACAAGTACATAACTAAAACCACTTCAGAAGAGTTCAAGAAACAATATCCTGGGTACCCATAATGCTGGCAAGATGCTTAGAAAGCTTATTAACTTTCTCTTGTTTGGCGCTTAAATCCTCCAGCGCTTGCTGTTGCACAAGAAAGTACGCATCTGAATTCTGCAGGGACTTCCTCAGTCGTTTGGCTTCTTGCCGCAGCACAACTGATTGATGCTTTTCAGCTTGTAGCTAAGACTGAAGAAGCCGAAGTGATTCAGGCAGCGAGTTTGAAGAGCTTGTGCCAGCGGTACTGGCCAGTAACTCGAACACTATATCAACGCAGGACTGTGGGGTTTTCTCACTGTCTACAAGATCGTTTTTATCACCTTTCTTGGACACCAACAGGGTTGTCTCACTATCTTGAACCTTATCTGCATTACTTTCTCTACCATTGCATAGTGGGGTGCGTTTCTCCCATATTCTGTTTGCATACTACAAGAGAAACAAGCAGACACATCACAAGTTTAGCTTGTAGTATACGAAACTCATTTGGTAAACCGGTTCAGTAGTAAGGTGGACAGGATAACAGCATGAAACAAACATATATCTATGTACTAGTCACTGTATTATCCATATCATTCTAGTTTATGTTCCCTAATCAAGATAGAGACACAGTTCAACTCATATATTTTTAAGACACAGCAGCATAGACAGAATATAAGTGTGAGAAACTACACAACATTGGCAGCACTTGTAATGTGCATCACATGAGAACATTACTGTTTATACAACTTAAACTGAAATCAACATAGAGCAAGAAGTTAGAACAGCAATCCAGTTAAATAAATAGGTTTAAAACATACCTGTTGCGCTATTGGAGTTTCAATTGGATCCTTCAAATTCGAAAGTAGTTGGTATGAGTAAATACAGTGATGCAACAACAAAGGAGTATGTACCATAGCTACGGAATCTGACCTGAGAACAGTTGCTCTTCTGCTTTAAACGTGGAGTTTGGGTTAGCTGTGGTGGTCTTCGTGCTTTGGGCACTGTAGTAGCTTTACAAACTGCTCGTGTGGGGGTACTCTGTGGTGGACATGGTGCTTTGTCAACTAGAAGTGGGTTACTATCCGCTGGGGTTGCGGTTAGATGGGTTGTAGCTTGTTCTCTGCCCAATGGTGTAAGTGTGCAATCTGGAAGAGTCTCGATTATGTGTGGTGGGGCTAGTTTGTGGGCCAGTACAACCATGGTTCTATCTGCATCGATGGGTAGCACTGTCTTTTGTGAAGAATGGGCTTTTGCTCCCTTAGATACTGCCATCACCCCCTCCAATTCAAAATGGCTGATAAACAAGAAAAGAAATTGAACGTATAAACATTGTATGGTAGACATATGCGGTAATTCACATATATGTTGTCTAACCAAACAGGATAGCATGACACAATTTCACATATATGATGCCTAACTAAACTGGATAGCATGACACAGTTTCAGATATATGATGGATAACTTAACAGGATATAATGGCATAATTCAACATATGATGAGTACCTAAATAGGATGACATGACAAAACTATATGATGTCTTTCTAAAATAGGTTGGGATGAAATAATTCACATACATGTTGTCTAAGTATACATGATGGCATGATATAAATGACATAATTGATTCATATACTAAGCAGCTGGCACTCGCATGTATGATCTCTAAACTAAGCAGATAGAATTCAATATTGTGCATATGATGTCTAAACTAAGCAATGCAAGACACCATATGCATCATGTGAGAAATTTAAACATTGCAACATGGAGCATACACCTCAGGTGGGATATAGGACTGGTCATCTATCTCTAAATCCTCCTCTGAGGAGCTCCCTGTAACCATCGAGATATATGCTTCAACAGGTACCATTGCCTGCTCTGAAGACCTTGTTTTCACTCCAGATTTTTCCATAACCGGCTGAAATGGATGATACACATGAAGAGTAGTTCAATATACATAGATTGTCGACAAATGGAATACGTAATGAAAAAAAGATGGCATGAGATAATTCACATATATGATGCCTGGCTCCATGGCGGTGCATAATTCACATATATGATAACTGGCTGAAAAACATGGCATTGGATAATTCACATATCTGATATAGAAAGCAAACAGGAGGCATTCACACAAAGCATGTCTAATCTAAGCAGATGGCATGGCAATGCAAGGCACCATATGCATGATATGAGCAATATAACCCAGCCAAGTTAGAGCATGCACCTCGGGGGGGGGATACGACTGGTCACCTGTCTCTGAATCCTCCTATGAGGAGCTATCTGTAACCAGCAAGAAATCTGCATCGACAGGTAGCACTGACTGCTCAGAAGACCTTGTTTTCACTCCATATTTTCCCATGACCGACTCAAATGGATGATGCACAGGAAGAGTAGATGAATGTATAAACATTGTTGACAAATGGAATACATTATGGAAAAAATATGGCACGATACAATTCACATATACGATGACTGGCTAAACAGGATGGCATTGCATGATTCACGTATATGATGCCTAGCTAAAGAAGATGGCATTGCATAATTCCCATATACTCCCTCTGTTCCTAAATATTTGTCTTTTTAGAGATTTCAATTTGACTACCACATACGGATGTATATAGACATATTTTTGAGTGTAGATTCACTCATTTTGTTCCGTATGTAGTCACTTGTTGAAATCTCTAAAAAGACAAATATTTAGGACTGGTGGGAGTATGATATAGAAACCAAACAGGTGGCATTCACACAAAGCAAATCTAAACTAAGCTGATGACATATAAGACGTATAATGTAAGCAATGCAAGGCGCCATATGCATGATATGACCAACATTAGCATGCCAGGTTAGAGCAAACACCTCAGGTGGTAAATAGGTGTGGTCGGCTCCTTATGAATCTCCATCTGAACAGTTATCTTCCTATGGAATACAATCTGGAAATGCAGGAGGGGGGGGGCACTTCGCCCACCATGGAGCGGCGTCTGCATGGCATTATATTCCCACGCAGCCGTCTTCTCTTTTTCTCTACATGTTCTTTAGGATTGTGTACAATATTTGACATGCGTAATAAAAAATAGTTAGATTTTGTAAGGCCTAAGGGGTGCATGCAAAAATCAAGACTGATGGTAGCAAACAGGTGGATGGATCCAAAACTAATGATAGCAGGTAGATTATAGCTTCAGTTTAAAAAGATAGACAATGGATCATCTATTGTTTGTTGCCCACCCAATATGGACCACATAGAAGACCCCAGATGAACCAGATAGTAGACAGATACTATTCGTTGTTGGCTCGATATGAGACCCATGGGCAATTCAAAACTCAAGATTGAACGATAAAGTAGCAGGTAATAATAACCGATCTATAACATAAGCAAACACGAAAGACTGAGGCCTCTCTTCTGGAACTGTGTAGTCCTCAGGTTCATCTGCTTAGTCGATGATGGTAATGCAGTTGGCGTGGCTGCCGGCAATGGGGAAGATGATCTGAGGGGGCGAAAGAAAGTCTCCAGGGGGGATCCCTGCTGTAGTGAATGCTTCTGTCGATGGTGCACCTCAGGTGGGTTGAATGATGGGACGGCAGGAGCAGGACATAACACACAGAGTTTTCTTTTACGCCTATCTGAAAATGAAGTAAATCTGTAAGGGCTCCTTAGAATTGGAGGATTCTATAAACGCAGGGACAGGAAAAACACAGGAATAGGATAGGAATGCACGTGCAAAATAGAGCATTTGGAAACATAGGATTTCAGTCAACCTGGGTGTTTGGCTCACATGAATTGGAAGAACACAGGAATGGAGAAACAAAGTGATCTGACGAGTGTACAACCTCTTTGGCATAGCCTTGTGGACCTCAGCATCATTGGGTTGGACGTGGAGGATGGTGATGATGCTAGTGTGACTGTCGGAGGCGGGGAAGAAGATCCAAGGCCTCTGGAAACGGCGCCGAGGGTACTGCTCCGCTGTGATGGACGGTTCCGTCGTTGGAGCAGCTCCGCTAAGGTGTACGGCGACGAGGCTGAAGCATGAAAAGACAGACAATGTTAAACTGAAGTGGGAACCAAATATCATCTTCAATAGATGATGTAAAATACATCACCAAAAAGTGCTAGATGTAAAAGGCATGAGCCGCGCCACGGCCGCTCCGACAGATGCTGTAAGTACTGTTCACTCTGAACTTAACTGAAGAAAATGAACTTACATTCGAAACTGAATTTTACTGTCGAAACTGATTGAACTAGTAACAGAGAATTGCAATAGATGTTTAGGGCGTTCGAGCACTAGTAGCAGAGAAGCAGTGA
The DNA here is from genome assembly GCF_018294505.1 of Triticum aestivum. NCBI lineage: Eukaryota > Viridiplantae > Streptophyta > Magnoliopsida > Poales > Poaceae > Triticum > Triticum aestivum. The sequence goes on from NC_057801.1 coordinate 616,883,045, forward strand.
TCTAAATCAGTAGACGCTCCAGCAGGGAACGCACTAGCAGAGAGTAAGTCGTGCAATAGCAACGTGAGCGAGTGCTAAAGCAGCAACTCCTGTAGGTGCTGGAGGTCGTGCAACAGCAGCAGTAGCGCAAGCGAGAGCAAGAGCAGAGCAGCAGCACGAACGAAAGCAGGAGCAGTGCAGCAGCGCGACCGACAACAAGATAAGAGCCACAGCGCGAGCGAGAGCCACAGCAGCTACAACTAGTGCAGTTGTGGAAATCGCCACCGAGGAAGCAACGACATGGGTGAGAGACGTCGTGGATGATGTGGCCAGCGACGGCGCCGTCGATGGAGACACGCCATGTCTGCTCGGTATCGAGCACCGGCAGCCCCATGAGATCAAATAAAAGATAAAATGCAGCGGTGAGTGCAGAACCTCCTTGGTGGCGACGAGTTGGCCTCGGCTTCATCGGAGGAATTGGTGAGGGTGCTACGGTTCCGGTGGCGCAGGTCTAGATGGCGTTGTGGACGACGTAGTCGGGGAAGAGTCTCTGGCTGGGTGGCAGACGGGAGGCCGATGGAGGAGTGTGGGGTTTTGCGGGTTTTGGCAGCCTCGGTGTACGAATGGGGGGCGAAGGGGGAGGGGGGATCCAAGCTTAGGGACGCGCTTGTCCGAAATGTAGGGTAAGTTACCAGCGTACCCCCACCGATTTTGACACCGCGACATGGAGCTTCATTTCTGGCTGAGGGGTAGAAGCGGGATTTTGCGTGTCTGGGCTGCGGGAGCGATTTCAGATGAGAAGGGAGTTCTTGCGCGCGTCCAAATTTCGGGATAACAAGGCGTGGCGCGGGTTGAAGAGGCGGGAGTTTCAAAGCAGGTGAGACAAAAGATACTCGAGCTTGAAAATTTCGGGATAACAAGGTGTGGATTCCTTGTACGGCAGAACAAACTTAACGTGTAAAAAAACAATTCATACAAGACACAAGAGAGTCATGTCCCCTTTTACTATATTGCTATAGATGCCATTGAAAAAACTACAAGAAAAATGTAAAAAAATTGGGAGAACAAGATTACCCTGCACAGTACCAAATCGATTCGCACTTCCCTCAACAACAACAAAAAACAAATCAATTCCCACCAAAGAAAGAGTAATGTCCCTTTTTATATGATTACAGATGCCATGATCTCGAATTTCAATTTTTGAATCCACGTTATGTTGAATTCGAATATATCGTTAGGTGACCTTGTGGTTTATAATTGATGTAGTCGTACATTTTGATCTTCCATCATATATGAACATTTTACTCCACCATGTGAACATATATATTGTCGTCTACCATATGGGCTAAATTTGAATCAATTTTCCTTATTTGAATACGATTGTTGTCAAGTTATACAATAATTTAAATATTATCTTGATAACAAAAAACATGCATATAGCAGTAATCATATTTCACTATGAACTACATGTACCATACGCTCTCCAATTCAAATATTTGTAACCATTTTATGTTGAATTCAAATCATAGTACATTATTGGTCTAGGTAGCGAGATGTTCGGGATAATCTAAACCCTGTTTTCATATGTATAATTTTTGGCTGAATTGGGACAAGTTTTGGTATAAGCTTCTTGCAAAACTGGAGATACTCTCAACAAGCCTCGTGGTTCTGAGAGGGAACGTGTCACCTTTGTGTGCGAAATGATATAAGATGCCTCCCCCTGATTTTATTTACAGAGGCAACATAGAACTATATGAGTGCCCTGTTAAATTTTGGAATTATTTCGGGTTCATTTGGCCTTTTTATACATTAATTGAGTTTCTGGACTTTTAATGTGCATAATCTAAATAAAAATTGCATGCACATGCTCCGGTGCACCAAAGTGGGTTGAAAAATCACATGTGTGTCCTTGTTTGAATTTCTAGGTCCCATGGAAGAAATGAGAATGAAATTCAAACATCTGGGCGTCATGACTCGGCCGAGAACATCGAGAAACTTAGATTTTAAATTCATGTAAATCCAAAACTCGCCTGGAAATCATGAAACTTGGCATAGTGTCATGTCATGGCACTAACATGTTGTGGTAAAAAATTGGGCCAATTTGGAAGCTCGTGGTTCTACGAGGGAACGTGCCACCTTTGAGTGTGAAAGGATATACGCTGCCCCCCCCCCCTTGAGTTTCTTAACAAAGGCAACATAGAACTACATTAGTGCCTTGTTAAAATTTTGAATTATTCCGGGTTCGTTTGTCGTTTTTTATACATTAATTGAGTTTCTGGTCATTTAATGTGCATAAGTCAACTTTGAACTACAAGCACATGCTCTCGTGCACCAAAGTTGGTTGAAAAATCACATTTGTGTCCTCGGGTGAATTTCTAGGTCCCATGCAAGAAATGAGAATAAAATTAAAACATCTGGGCATCATGGCTCGGTCGAGAACATTGAGAAACTTGGTTTTAAAATTCTTGTAAATCCAAAACACGTCTGAAAATCACGAAACTTGGCATGGATGTCATGTCATGGTACTACCATGCTGTGGTAAAAAAATTGGCCGAATAGGAACAGATTTTGGTATAAGTTTCTTGCAAACCGAAGCTTCTCTCAAGAAGGCTTGTGGTTCTGAGAGGGAATGTGCCACCTTTGAGTGCAAAACAATATACGCTGACCCCCTTGAGTTTATTTACAAATGCAACATAGAACTACATGAGTGCCCTATTAAAATTTGAAATTATTCCGGCTTCGTTTGGCCTTATATATACATTAATTGAGTTTTTGGTCATTTAATGTGCATAATTCAAATTTGAACTACAAGCACATGGCCCCTTGCACCAAAGTTGGTTGAAAAATCACATTTGTGTCCTCGGGTGAATTTCTAGGTCCCATGGAAAAAATGAGAATAAAATTCAAACATCTGGGCATCGTGGCTCGGTCGAGAACATTGAGAAACTTGGTTTTAAAATCATCAAACTTGGCATGGTGTCATGTCATGGTAGTACCATGCTGTGGTAATAAAATTAGCCGAATACGAACAAATTTTGGCATAAGCTTCTTGCAAATTGGAGCTTCTCTCAAGAAGGCTCGTGGTTCTGGGAGGGAACGTGTCACCTTTGTGTGCATAATTCAAATTTGAAATACAAGCACATGTTCCAGTGCACAAAAGTTGGTTGAAAAATCACATGTGAGTCCTCGGGCAAATTTCTAGGTTCCATGCAAGAAATGGGAATGAAATTCAAAATTCTGGGCGTCGTGGCTGGGTTGGAAACATTGAGAAACTTAGTTTTTTAATTCCTGTAAATCCGAAACACGCATGAAAATAATGAAACTTGGCTTGGTTCCATGACATGGCACCAACATGCTGTGGTAATTTTGCAGTCCGATTTGCAAAGGCGCACACATTAACAATCAACAAAGTCATCTTGGAACAAGTGATGTCACGTTACAATCTTAAACACAAGTATTATTGAAACCATGGGCGTTCTACATACTAGTACCATTTATGTGCCGCCACGCGTCCCCATTTTTTATTAGCTAGGAGGTGCCGTGCAGGGTAGCTATTTGAGTACGAGAGGCGTGCGATCAGACCCCTGCGCGTGCTTATCGGGAGGAGAGCCCTTTGACCTCCATCTGCCGTCCACCTCTCTCCCAAGGTCTCCATTAATGGCGCCCGAGCCTTTGTTTAATGGCGTGGCTATGTCTCATTCGACTGAGATTTAAGAGAGATAAAAGAAAATCTGAAAGCACGGATCTTGATGTAAGATCCGATGGACCTATATAGCAACTACTGCGACTTATAGCAAGACTGATGAATATATAAGGACGATTAATTGTCTTAGATAATTAGAAAGATAATTAAAAAAGCCACATGCGACTACGCCCGAAATACACATGGGCAAAAGAAGGAAGACAAGGATCTGGCTTGCGAATCTCTACTTTCTTGATGCGTTGTTGCCGGCCACGGGAACTAGTCTCCGCGGCGAGCGGCGATGAGATCTTTCGTGTCCTCAAGACGCTGCTTGAGAACATCCGCGGATTCCTCCACCAACCTATGGTGCTCATTGCGGAGCATGTCATTCTCGTCCATAAGTTTCTTGACGATGACGCCAGTCCTCTTCAATAAGGCATTGGTCTACTCCTGCTGGTATGCACTTCAGACGATCTTCTCCCTCAGCAAGTCATGCTCGGCCCGGAGCCTCTCATTGCCCTCCCTTAGTTGCCGGATGACACCGGTAGCATGTTCAAACGAGGATTTCATGTTGTCCTGCAACCTCTCCCAGCCAGAGATCCGATCCATCTGGCTACGGACGATCCCATGCATGCGCCTGTAACAGTCGTTGCCTGCCCGCGAGAAATTTTCCCAGGCCGCCGCAGCGTGGCGGGACATTTCTGCCGCATTCACGGCACGACGGGACATCTCTGATGCTTCCGCGGTGCGGCCGGACCAGTCTACTGCATCGATAGCGCGACGGGACCTCCGTGCTGCTTCAGCGGCGCGGCGGGACCTCTGTGCTGCTACTTCCGCGCGGCGGGATATGTCGGCTGCTCTCACAGCAAGGCAGGACATCTCTTGTGCTTCTGCTTCCATGCTCGCCTCTCCCTGGTGGCAATCTCTCGACCTAGAACTCACGCTGGCCATGGCAGACACAAGGGAAGTATGGTGAATGACTTGTTTGTTTTTGTGGATGAGGAGTTGAGGACGAATGTGTAGTCATCTTGGCATACTAGTATTTATAACCGAGTACTAATACGCTCCTAAGTGGGAAACCGTTTAGGTTGTGATCGGTGTGAACAGGTTTGCAATTCAATATAGCATGGTACTAATACGCTCCTAAGTGGGAAACCGTTTAGGTTGTGATCGGTGTTAACAGGTTTTCAATTTAATATAACATGGAGTAATTTGGAATGTGACGAGACGCAAGCTGAAAATTTATTGAGGGTTCTAGTTTCAAAGTGCGGCACTATTCCCAGATGGAGTAGTTCTTTTTCTACTCCCTCCTTTCCGGTTTTATAGGGCTTATCTCAAAATTTTAGTTTTTCCATTTTATAAGGCTCAATTTGGTTGTTCCCCAACACATGTTCAAATTTCAAGGTGCATTAAATCAGTGCATGCAAGTATTAAGAGAAAATTCACCAATGCATGTACTTTATGCATGCATGCATTGCAATTAATGCATTGATAAACATACATCTCCTTTTATCCATTTTGATGACAAGTAGTACTTCTTACCCAAAGGAACTTTATATCCAACAGACACAAAATATCTGTTCGACTGTTGGAAATTACTGATCTGATGTTAAAGTAATTGTTGCATCGCCACCAAACCCCACCATTTCTTAAGCTAAAGTAGACCAAGGTAATCCCTATATTAGCATATTACTAAGATAAACATAAGGCACTGTAAAAACATTTAGGACGTGAGCTTGTCAATCTGAATGTGGGGGGACACCAGCTTAGCCCCGGCCAGTAGCTTGGGCGGAACTGTCAAGAAGGTCAGCTCCTGCACGTCGACGACGTCGAGATCCTTGCCGCTTGTCACCTCCATTTCCACCTTAACGGTGTCGGTCGTGCCTTTGGGATCCCCCGGCGGGCCGTTCACCCACAGCTTGGCCACGTAGTGCGGCAGTGGGGACGCCCCCTGTCTGATGCAGACGACCGACAGGGCGATAGGTGCGCCGATGTCGAGCTCGCCACCGACCAAGAAAAACGCACGGTCGTCCTCCTCCGCGAACCGCAAGAGTCGTGGCTCCGACAGTGGAACTTGCAGCTGGAGCACCTTGCCATACTGGATCATGTGCATGGGCATGGGATGCGCGATGCTGATGTGGTGGTAAAGCGCCGGCGGCGGGCCTTCATAGCCGCAGATGGGAACGGGGCATTTGCAGGGTGCGAGTGGACACACGCTATCGTGATCGGCAAGCTTGTGGTAAGTGACGTAGAGCCCACAGTCTTCGTGCGGGCACTCCACCCTCACCGACGAAAGGACGGAGTCCACCGCCGTGTTTCGCACATCGAAGCCACAGCTGCGCTCGCACTTCTGGCACTGCCGCTGGTTCTCGGGGCGCTCGACGCGTCAGTCCGCGCAGGCCAGGTGCCCTCCCTTGCACTGCAGAAATCAATCGAACATCACATCAATCAAGAAACCTGCACCTTGCTCAATCAGCCGAACGGACGAGGTGTATTCGAACCTCACACACTGGAGGCATCAAGGGGCAGAGGCCCAAGGGGCAGTGGAGTACGGTGAGGTCCATCGAGACCTTAGAGAGCTCCATCGTCGGGTCCTGTTCGGTCTGCATGATCTCGCCCTCCTCGTGCACAACCATCTCTCGACTTGGGCCGGGGCATTACAAAGCTTTACCGTCACATATTTTATACTACTTCAAGGTGCATTAAATCAACACATGCAAGTATCAAAAGGAGAGTCACGGCATGCATGCATGCGTTGTAATTAATGCATCAGCAAATGCAAATTATTGAAATATATCGAGTGTAGTGCTTTGATGTGTCACGTCAAATCGTACATCAACGAGAAGTTTGATTATCCTCTCCCTCACGGACTTAATTGCACCTGCCTTTGGCTGTATTACAGGTTGGCCACACACCTGTCGGGCCCACCTGTCATACACGCAAAGGCAGGAGCGTCCCTCCCTCGCCCATGAGCGTGGTGGCTGGTAAGACTAGGAGAAGCTTTCGCTACACGCTCTCCCTCCCGCACGCGGTGGACATGCAGCAGTTCAATCGGTGTCACATGGCCAGAAGCGTACTGTAGTACTCCTCCAGTGCAGTAGTACTCCATCATTGTTCGACTTCCCGTAGAGGCGAAGAGCCAAGCGCAGCCCGGACGCTCGTGTGGCTATTTCATGTGTAGAGTAGTCTAGGATAGCGTGTACCGTGCCTGTAAGCTTAAAATCGTTGGGGTCGGCTCCATGCTATGTGGCCGTCTCGAAGTTTTTTTTTTTAAAATAGTCTTCTGGCCCTACCTGTCACCCTGGTGATTGTAGTTTGCACGCTGATCTGGTCAAGACAGGAATATATATTTTAATTTGTTTTTCTCGAAAAGGGGGGACTCCCCGGCCTCTGCATCAGAACGATGCATATGACCACATATATTTTAATTTGTGGTGGGTAAATGTTAGAGGTTGCAGCAAATATATTGTACATTGTGGGTCTTTCAGCCAAGTTGAGAGGCAAGCATGTGGGGCCAGTGCTATGATGTGTCGCGTCAACTCGTACAACGAGGAGAAGCTTGATTTTACTACACGCCTTCTCCCTCGCCCACACGCGCGGTTGCTCGCAAACGAGGACAGGCTTTTGCTTAGTAGTACTTCTACAACAAGCTATCCATCCCGCTCGCGGTGGACGGACATGCAGCAGTGGATTCGACACTGTAGAAGCAGTAGTAGTAACATCATTGCTCGTCTTCTCGAAGAGGCGAAGAGCCAAGCGCAAACCGAATGTTGCAGTTGTGAACATTGGAGCACGCATATACCCAGGCTCTTGCATCAGACAAAATTGCTATGTGAGCCCACTATTGTACTAGTATGTACAACTACTTGCTAGTATAGCCCTGTAAACCCTTCTAGCGATTTCAACAAGTGACTAGAGTACACCGAGACGGAGTACATATGGAGCAAAATGAGTGAATCTGCACCATAAATAAATATGTACTAGTTCTATCGTTTTCCTCTCTGAGGTGCACAATATTGAGAATACTGACTGGTCTCTTTTTGACACGCATTTACATATTTTTGACACAGTACAGATGCAAGCGCTCATATACACGCGCATACACTCGCCCCTATTAACGCACACACGCACGACACTATCATCTTGAAATTTACGAAGTCACCATAGGCACCTCGTTGTCGACGGGTCCATAGGTGCTTGAATGCCAAGGAGGGAGAGGGTAGCGGTTCCCGAGACATTGAACGGTCAATGATGCATCCTCAATTACATGCAGAGGGAATTAATTGGAGAAGTAGAATAGAGCCAGCACGATGTGAATGCAACAGAGTTTGGACTCTATATAATAAAGGCGCCCCACCACTGCTATCCATCTACTCCCAAGTCTCTGCGCAACACTTCTCACTACAATCCAAGACGAAGTGACCAGAAACCACAAGCACCTATGGAGGCGATGGACGCGAGCGGCAGTCGGCTGTGCCAAATCATCCAAGGCGCCGGCCTGTGGCCCCGCACCGCGCAGTGTTCCCAGACGGTGCTGGCGAGCGCAGGCATCGTAGCCCGCGCCGACGCCGGCTTCGCCTCTCGCATGGACGACATGATGGTCAACTCCATCCGCAAGTTCACCGCCATCAAGAAGCGCGCGGACGACCTTGCCGTACTGCTCCAGCCTGCGCGCCCAGGCTCCTCATTGCCTGCCACCCTCATCGGCCTCCATGGTGACGAACTCTTTCAAGCCCTGGTGTCCCTGCAGGTGCCGGAGGTCGCGACGAAGAATGTGCACCTCGAGGCCGCGCTCGCCACGCAGCACCTCGCCATGCAAGAAACCGTCGACCTGCACATCCATGTCTACGAGGAAATCATCTACACAGGCCACTACAAGGCAAGCGAGGATAGAAAGACATTAGCCTTCTTCCAGCGGCAGGAATCTTTGGACGCCATTGTTCAGAACCACGTCGACCTGGGCACGAAAGCCGCTGCTACTTAGGCGTCGTTCGGTGGGCCGGCGCCCTGAGTCGAGGAGATGGATGTCGTCGATGGATGCATCTCTTCTTCTTGCCCCCTGTAACAAACACTGCATCGCCTCGTCGCCTTAATGTTTTATTAGTATATAGTACTCCCTCCGTTCCCAAATATAAGTCTTTCTAAAGATTCCAGCAAGTGATTACTACATACAGAGCAAAATGAGTGAATCTACACTCTAAACTATATCTACATACATATGTATGTTGTATTCCATTTGAAATAGTATCTAAAAAGGCTTATATTTATGAACGAAGGGAGTATATGGAATTTTTATTCCAGTCATAACGTTTTCACTGTAAGGTGGGGCCGCAGTTGAGCAAACCCACCCCGCCCACCGGGCGTCGGCCGAGTTTAGAATTAGAAGAGAGATACGAGGGAGGAGAGCTAGCTGTAGCACGGACGCTGTTGTCAGATGGGACTCGTGTTTATAGAATATGAGTACTGAGCACTCGTGCCTCTTTTTTTTGAGGGAAAAATTAGTCGCATGTCTAGTACCACTAGTTGGGTGCGTGCAACCTATAGCTGTCATCACTTTAGGTCTCCTTTCCGAACTGCGGCTACGCTTTGCAGTACATATTTTTTCACGCATTTATCCTCCTATATGTACTCCTAGGCTATTTCCACATGCTCCCATTCGCCGACATGTGGGACATAATGCATCTGGGTTGTAGTGCATGCACAACTCGGAGCATATGGCGGGGTACTTTACATTTCAGACCTCATGAATTACATGCAAATCCCCCGCAGAAGAATAAATAAATGAATGAATTACTACATGAAACCGGATTATTTTCGTGGAAACCGAAGCACGTTCTTAAATTTTGGACATAACACGTTTATAAAAAATGACCAGACCTAAACTAGTCTAAGGGCCTCTTTGATTTTTCCCGCAAAAAAGGGCCTCTTTGATTCGCAGGATACTGAAAACACAGGAATGGGGAAAGTATGATGGCGATGAACGGAGACAAGGAGAACTCTAACTCAGTTAGAGGTTAGAGTTAGATTCTTGAACTAACTCTAAACCGAAGAGGTGTATGGATGGCATGGTTAGATTGACAATAAATGCTCTTTCTCAATCATTTGACTACTTTGCACCCTATTTCCTGCCGGATTTGGTGTGGCCGCCTCTTCTGTGGCCTCCTCCCGCTCACAATTGACATAAACGAACCATCTATACAAATCAAGCATGCTAAACATGATAATTTTTACTTTGTCCATACAAATGAGATATCCCACTTAAACATACAAGTCGTCAATCAAGCTTCACAAAATAAAAAAACCCTTCATGAAACAAAGCATGAGCTAACTCATCACGGAAGTCATTCACGATAGGGAGGGAGCCCGGAACCCCTCACGCACCGAGGGAGGAGCTCGCCATCGTTGCTCTGGAAGAAGGCTCTGTAGAGCCCAAGCCCCGGGAACCCCTCCGACGCCGGCCCTTGCAAGTTGAGGTAGACACCGGCATGGGTAGCAAGGCCGCTTGCCGCCGACTGGGAACTTAATCTTTGGGCCTCTAGAAATAATGCAAGCTTGTAACTAAAATACCTAGAAAGGTGAACTGAATCTTTGGGCCTCTAGAAAAAATGCAAGCCTGAAACTGAAATTACCTAGAAAGGTGAACTGAATCTTTGGGCCTCTAGAAATAATGCAAGCCTGAAATTGAAATACCTAGAAAGGTGAACTAAATCTTTGGGCCTCTAGAAATAATGCAAGCCTGAAACTGAAATACCTAAAAAGGTGAACTGAATCTTTGGGCCTCTAGAAATAATGCAAGCTTGAAATTGAAATACCTAGAAAGGTGAACTGAATCTTTGGGCCTCTAGAAAGATTTATTACCTCCTCAAGCAGCATCAAACAATTCCATGCGTGCACCACAAATCTATACCAAGTTTGATCGGGATCTACTTTTCCAAATCAGAATTAGCGCTAGAGCAAGCAAGATCGATGATATGGCCGTGAGACAGAGAAGGAACGAACAAACTCACCCCTCTCACAACCTCCCTGGTAGATGCGCCGCCGCCGCGCACGACAGAGGGAGAAAATGACTAGTGAAGGGGGAGCGGGGCAACCTTCGAAGGCCAGAGGGAGAGGGCGGTCGGAGTAGGGCGGCGGAGGCCGGAAGGAGAGGGCGGCCAGAGGATAGAGAGGGAGAGCGGCGCTTGGGCGGGCGGCCCTATGGGGAACAGAGAAGATTCATGCGAGAGGGGGAGGGGCGATATGGTGCGGGCAGGGGAGATTTTTTTTAGTTCTCTTTTAGTGGGCCCGAGGATAACTAACCCAATTAGAACCTCTCCATCGGGCTAGTTTTTTTAGCTGGGTTAGAGCAAACTAGCTCAAACTAACCCCTCTAGTTTCGATAATTTGAGGCTATTTCAACCCAAACTTTCTCCAACTCAGGGATCCAAACAAAGAGGAGTGTTACTGTACATGCTACAGTGTGGACCGTAGCACATTGCTTTTTATGGCCATATCACCACATTGTTTTCTACTGCTGGTTCACTGGGCTACCGTGGTTCGCAATGCTGGTTCACTGGGGTGGCGTGGTTCGCACTGTTGGTTCACTGGGCTGTCGTGGTTCGCACTCCTCCGAACTGAGTAGTACTCCCTCCGTTCCTAAATATAAGTCTTCGTAGATATTTCACTATGGACCACATACGGATGTATATAGATGCATTTTATGTGTAGATTCACTCATTTTTCTTCATATGTGGTCCATAGTGAAATCTCTCCAAAGACTTATATTTAGGAACGGAGGGACTAGTATAGTACTTGTATATACCGCATCATTCTTTGATCCTTCTTACTACTCCGACATGTGGGAGAGCCAGCATCCGGGTCGACATGTCATGCACCAGATTAGAGCGCGGAACGGAAGGGGGGCATCACCCCGGTCAGAGCGCCAGTAATTCATGACTATAGTGAGTGGTCATATCACAAGTCTTTCTAGCAGTAACGCGCCATCAAATCGCACAGCCCGACCTTTCCAGCAGTATGTTTGAGAATCCGCCACTCGCTCACCCTCCTCGCCTCTCTGTCAAACCGCCTACCGGAAAACTGCCGCGCTTACTGCCCGGGAAAAGCCCTGCCCTCAACTTTTAACTACGCGAAAATAGTTCGAGCTTGTTTGTTCTATATAAATACAGTACTTACTATATGTTTATTCACCCGTGGGGTTATTCAATGAATGGAGGGGCGGGGAGCACAAGTGAACAATACTGTAGTACTACTAGTAGTAAGTAGGAGTCATACAGTAGTCACCTTAAATAGAGAGTTTCTTTTCTTTAATGCCACGTACACAAATTGAAACGCTTGTTGTGGAGAGAAAAAAGATAATCACTCCACTATATATGGACGCAGGGGCCTGAGCGCTTGCTTTACTAGGGTTGCTCTCTTCATTTTCTCATCCTCTCTAGATATAAACAAGACAGCGGTAGAGACATTTTCTCTTTGCTCACCGCTGGTGACAGATCCGGCCGGATCCCTTCAGCCGGTGTGTGTAGAGGACTAAAAGGTGCATCGTTCACGTGGTCATCACCGCCGAGGGAAGAAACCCACAGCTGCCGGAGGGGACCGATACTCTGCCCGTGCCATTCTCTTCGACACAGCGCCGGCTCGGGAGGTCCTCTGACCCTTCTTCCTCCCTGCCATATTGTCCACAGATCCGACCTGCCGCCGTCGACATCCCGGCGATCCTTAGGTATAAGTTCTTCGAAAGCAGCCTTGCTCTACTGCCCCAGCTCCCCATGTGTATGCATGTGCATCTTTTTCTACTCCCATCAGCTCTTCCAAAGACAACTACATTTTTAGTATTATAAGAGGTAAAGCTACTTCATGCAGTCGAATCTAGGTCTTTGTTCAAACAACGAAGAAAGGGGGGAAAGTTGTAGCATGAATCTAGGACTTGATTCAAAGAGGAAATAATATGGTGAAAGTAGTAGAGACCGATACCTAACTGGTCTCTTGGTTGAAAAGGGAAATAATGGGAAAACGCAGTACAAACTGGATAAGGAACATATCTATTATTGGTAGAAAAAAGGATAGAAAGTGGCGGCTAGTGGAAAAGTCAACAGAGTATGTACAGGATTAGATTTTCTGCCATCACATAGTAAAAGGTCTCCAGGATTAGATTTGCTGCCCTCACATAGTAAAAGGTATCAGGATTAGATTTGCTGCCCTCACATAGTAAAAGGTCTCCAGGAATAGATTTGCTGCCCTCACATAGTAAAAGGTCTCCAGGATTAGATTTGCTGCCCTCACATAGTAAAAGATCTCCAGGATTAGATTTGATGCCCTCACATAGCATGAATAACAAACTCGGCATCACCACTTTATGCCTCCTTGTACGTACATGATACGTCTCCAACGTATCTATAATTTTTGATTGTTCCATGCTATTATATTACCCCTTTTGGATGTTTATGGGCTTTATTTTACACATTAATATCATTTTTGGGACTAACCTATTAACCGGAGGCCCAGCCCATATTGTTGTTTTATTGCCTGTTTCGGTATTTCGAAGAAAAGGAATATCAAACGGAGTCCAAACGGAATGAAACCTTCGGCAGCGTGATTTTTGGAAAGATTATGATCTAGGAGACTTGGAGTGCAAGCCGAGGAAGCATCGAGGAAGCCATGAGACAGGGGGGTGCGCCCACCCCCCTGGGCGCGCCCTACCCTCTCGTGGGCCCCTCGAGGCTCCCCCGACCGACTTCTTTTGCCTATATATTCCCTTATACCCTAAAAACATCGAAACAGAAGATAGATCGGGAGTTCCGCCGCCGGAAGCCTCTGTACCCACCAAAAACCTCTCGGGAGCCCGTTTTGGCACCCTGCCGGAGAGGGAACCAATCACTGGTGGCCATCTTCATCATCCCGGTGCTATCCATGACGAGGAGGGAGTAGTTTACCCTCGAGGCTGAGGGTATGTACCAGTAGCTATGTGTTTGATCTCTCTCTCTCTCTCTCTCTCTCTCTCTCTCTCTCTCTCTCTCTCTCTCTCGTGTTCTCTCTATGGTACGATCTTGATGTATTGCGAGCTTTGCTATTATAGTTGGATCTTATGATGTTTCTCCCCCTCTACTCTCTTGTGATGAATTTAGTTTTCCCTTTGAAGTTATCTTATCGGATTGAGTCTTTAAGGATTTGAGAACACTTGATGTATGTCTTGCCGTGCATATCAGTGGTAACAATGGGATTTCACGTGCCACTTGATGTATGTTTTGGTGACCAACTTGCGGGTTCCGCCCATGAACCTATGCATAGCTGTTGGCACACGTTTTCGTCTTGACTCTCCGGTAGAAACTTCGGGGCAATCTTTGAAGTACTTTGTGTTGGTTGGATGAATCTGAGATTGTGTGATGCATATCGTATAATCATGCCCACGGATACTTGAGGTGACAGTGGAGTATCTAGGTGACATTAGAGTTTTGGTTGATTTGTGTCTTAAGGTGTTATTCTAGTACAAACTCTTGAATAGATTGATCCAAAAGAATAACTTTGAGGTGGTTTTGTACCTAACCATAATCTCTTCGTTTGTTCTCCGCTATTAGTGGCTTTGGAGTGACTCTTTGTTGCATGTTGAGGGATTGTTATATGATCTATCTATGTTAGTATTGTTGAGAGAACTTGCACTAGTGAAAGTATTAACCTAGGCCTTGTTTCCTACCATTGCAATACCGTTTACGCTCACTTCTATCATTAGTTACCTTGCTGTTTTTATATTTTCAGATTGCGAAAACCTATATCTACTATCTATATTGCACTTGTATCACTATCTCTTCCCCGAACTAGTGCACCTATACAATTTACCATTGTATTGGGTGTGTTGGGGACACAAGAGACTCTTTGTTATTTGGTTGTAGGGTTGTTTGAGAGAGACCATGTTCATCCTATGCCTCCCATGGATTGATAAACCTTAGGTCATCCACTTGAGGGAAATTTGCTACTGTCCTACAAACCTCTGCACTTGGAGGCCCAACAACGTCTACAAGAAGAAGGTTGTGTAGTAGACATCAAGCTCTTTTCTGGCGCCGTTGCCAGGGAGGTGAGTGCTTGAAAGTATATCTTTAGATCTTGCAACCGAATCTTATTTTTTCTTGTTTTATCACTAGTTTAGTTTATAAAAGAAAACTACAAAAATGGATTTGAGTTTGTCTCTTACGCTTTGTCTTTTTAATATCTTTCGTGAGAATGGTGGAAAGGAAAATTGTGCTCAAGTTCTAGAAGAAGAATGCATTAGAATGTTTGGTACTAGATCTTTGAATGATGAGCATGATTGCAATGTTATTAGTATGAATTCCTTGAATATCCATGATGCTAATGATATGCAAGGCCACAAGCTTGGGGAAGCTATGTTTGATGAAGATGATATTTTTTTGTCCCCCAAGTTTTGATGAGAATATTTATTATGATGAAAGCATGCCTCCTATTTATGATGATTATGTTGGTGAAAGTGGGTTTGGAAGAGTGTCAACTTTAGGAAGTAGTGACCCCACTATCTTGGAGGATGTTGAATCTTATTGTGATGAACATGAAAGTGGAATTGGAGAGTTCATGACTTTATTTAGTAATGATTCCACTATTTCGAAAGAGGTTCCAATTGATTATGAGAACAAAGTTGCTATCTATGCTGATTATTGTGATGACTTGTATGCTATTAGGAATAATGATAACCATGACACTTGTCATCATGATTTTAGTTTTCAGTTAGATCATGCCTCACATGATAATTATTTTGTTGAGTTTGCTCCCACTACTATTGATGAGAAGAAATTTGCTTTTGTGGAGAGTAGTAAATTTTCTATGCTTGTAGATCATGAAAAGAATGCTTTAGGTGTTGGTTATATTGTTGAATTCATTCATGATGCTACTGAAAATTATTATGAGGGAGGAACATATGCTTGTAGGAATTGCAATAATATCAACTTTCCTCCCTATGTGTTGAAAATCTTGAAGCTATACTTGCGTTACATTCCTATGCTTGTTGATTATTGTTCCCATAAGTTGTTTGCTCACAAAATCACTATGCATAGGAAGTGGGTTAGACTTAAATGTTCTAGCCATATGCTTCATGATGCTCCCGTTATGTTTCAATTCTTATCTTTTATGTGAGCATCATTGTCATCATCATGCCTAGCTAAAAAGGCATTAAAGAAAAGCGCTTGTTGGGGGGACAACCCAATATTTACCTTTACTGTTTTTGTGTTTCCACATGATTATGCTACTATAGTAATCATGTTTTATAGCTTTTGTTTCAATAAAGTGCCAAGTAAGACCTTTAGGATAGCTTACGGTGATAGTTGTGTTGATCCTGCTGAGAATCAGAAACTTTTGCACCCAGTAAATTAGTTTTGTTAGTTCACAGAAACATGCTTCTGATCTGAATCGTTTTTCTCTGGATTGGTACACAAATTTCTTAGGAATTCCTAATTTGGTAGGATTTTTGGAGTTCCATAAGTATACGTTTAATACATATTATTACAGACTGTTCTGTTTTTGACAGATTCTGTTTTCTATGTGTTGTTTGCTTATTTTGATGAATCTATGAGTAGTATCTGAGAGTATGAACCATAGATAAGTTGGAGTACAGTAGATATTACACCAATATGAATTCAGAATGAGTTCATTGCAGTACCTAAGTGGTGGTTTTATTTTCTTATACTAACAGAGCTTATGAGTTTTCTGTTGAGTTTTGTGTTGTGGAGTTTTCAAGTTTTGGGTAAAGATTCGATGGACTATGGAATAAGGAGTGTTAACAGACTAAGCTCGGGGATGCCCAGGGCACCCCAAGGTAATATTCAAGGACAACCAAGAGCCTAAGCTTGGGGATGCCCCGGATGGCATCCCCTCTTTCGTCTTCATTCATCGGTAACTTTACTTGGAGCTATATTTTTATTCACCACATGATATGTGTTTTTCTTGGTGCGTCATTTTCTCTTGTTAGTATTTTCTTGCTGTTATTTAGAATAATGTTTTGCATCTTTATTTTCAATAAAAATGTCAAGGATAGCCTTTGCCATGCTTATTTTGCTAGTATACATGTTGCTGTTTGAAAACAGAAAGTTTACCGCTGTTGCAAAATTCCCTAGAAAAGTCAGAGAATGGTACAATGTTGAAACTTTTTGCTTATTGATCTCTGATAAATTTATTACAGTGGGAATTTTCTTTCACAATTTTTGGAGTTAGGGAAGTTTGATGAATCTTGCATTCTTTACAGACTGTACTGTTTTGGCAGAATGCTGTTATGTTTGCATTGTTTGCATATGTTTGCTTGTTTAATGATTCTATTTGAGGATAGGAGTATTAAATATGCAGAGGCATTTAGTATGCAATGTTGAATAATAATTTTAGTGATTTGTTACGGTAGAAAATGATAAGGTTCTGCATTGGTTTATACTAACCTATCTCACGAGTTCTTGTTGAGTTTGGTGTGGATGAAGCTTTTGATAAAAAGAGAAACCATGATATGAGAGGGATTCAGGAGACACAAAAGTTCAAGCTTGGGGATGCCCAAGGAACCCCAAGATAATATTCCAAGAAGTCTAAAGCATCTAAGCTTGGGGATGCCCCGGTAGGCATCCCACCTTTCTTCTTCAACAACTATCGGTTAGTATCGGTTGAGCCTAAGTTTTTGCTTCTTCACATGAGTTGTGCTATCCTTGCAATGTCATTTTATTTTGCTTTGCTTGCTGTTTGAATACAATACCAAGATCTGAAATTCCTTAATGTTAGAGAGTCTTCACATAGTTGCACAATTATTCGACTACTCATTGATCTTCACTTATATCTTTCGGAGTAGTTTGTCATTTGCTCTAGTGCATCACTTATATCTTTTAGAGCACGAAGGTGGTTATATTGTTGCTAGTCTCTCATGCTTCACTTATATTATTTTGAGAGTCTTCTAGAACAGCATGGTATTTGCTATTGTTACAAATTTGGTCCTAGAATGATGAGCATCCAAGTTGGGTGTAAAAACTATCATAGAAAGTGAATTCGATGATATGATGAATTTGATACTTGATAATTGTTTTGAGATACGGAGGTAGTGATATTAAAGTCATGCTAGTTGAGGTGATTATGAAAAATGCTTGTGTTGAAGTTTGTGATTCCCGTAGCATGCACGTATGGTGAACCGCTTTGTGATGAAGTTGGAGCACAATTTTATTTATTAATTGTCTTCCATATGAGTGGCGGTTGGGGACGAGCGATGGTCTTTTCCTACCAATCTATCCCCCTAGGAGCATGCGTGTAATACTTTGTTTTTGATGACTTGTAGATTTTCGCAATAAGTATATGAGTTCTTTTAACTAATGTTGAGTCCATGGATTATAAGCACCCTCACCCTTCCACCATTGCTAGCCTCTCTTGTGCCACGCAACTTTCGCCGGTACCATACACCCACCATATACCTTCCTCAAAACAGCCACCATACCTACCTATTATGGCATTTCCATAGCCATTCCGAGATATATTGCCATGCAACTTTCCACCGTTTCGTTCATATGACACGCATTACTTTTGTCATATTGCTTTTTGCATGATCATCTAGTTGACATCGTATTTGTGGCAAGGCCACCTTCATAATTTTCATACATGTCGCTCTTGATTCATTGCATATCCCGGTACACCGCCGGAGGCCTTCATATAGAGTCATATCTTGTTCTAGCTTTGAGTTGTAACTCTTGAGTTGTAGATCCATAAAAGTGTGATGATCTTCATTATTAGAGCGTTGTCCCAGTGAGGAAAGGATGATGAAGACTATGATTCCCCCACAAGTCGGGATGAGACTTTAGACTTTACAAAAAGAAAAGAAAAAACAAGAAAATAAAGAGAAAGGCCAAAAAAAAGTGGAAAGGCCAAAGAAAAAACAAAAAAACAAAAAAAGGGGAAAAATAAAATGAGAGAAAAAGAGAGAAGGGACAATGCTACTATCCTTTTACCACACTTGTGCTTCAAAGTAGCACCATGATCTTCATGATAGAGAGTCTCCTATGTTGTCACTTTCATATACTAGTGGTAATTTTTCATTATAGAACTTGTCTTGTATATTCCAATGATGGGCTTCCTCAAAATGCCCTAGGTCTTCGTGAGCAAGAAAGTTGGATGCACACCCACTTAGTTTCTTTTGTTGAGCTTTCATATATTTATAGCTCTAGTGCATCCGTTGCGTGGCAATCCCTACTCACTCACATTGATATCTATTAATGGGCATCTCCATAACCCGTTGATACGCCTAGTTGATGTGAGACTATCTTCTCCTTTTTGTCTTCTCCACAACCACCATTCTATTCCACATATAGTGCTATGTCCATGGCTCATGCTCATGTATTGCGTGAAACTTGAAAAAGTTTGAGATTACTAAAGTGTGAAACAATTGCTTGGCTTGTCATCAGGGTTGTGCATGATTAAATACTTTGTGTGATGAAGATAGAGCAACAGCCAGACTATATGATTTTGTAGGGATAAATTTCTTTGGCCATGTTATTTTGAGAAGACATGATTACTTTGATTAGTATGCTTGAAGTATCACTATTTCTTATGTCAATATGAACTTTTACTTTGAATCATTTGGATCTGAACCTTCATGCCCCAATAAAGAAAATTACATTGAGAATTATGCTAGGTAGCATTCCACATCAAAAATTTTGTTTTATCATTTACCTACTCGAGGACGAGCAGGAATTAAGCTTGGGGATGCTTGATACGTCTCCAACGTATCTATAATTTTTGATTGTTCCATGCTATTATATTACCCCTTTTGGATGTTTATGGGCTTTATTTTACACATTTATATCATTTTTGGGACTAACCTATTAACCGGAGGCCCAACCCATATTGTTGTTTTATTTCCTATTTCAGTGTTTCGAAGAAAAGGAATATCAAACGGAGTCCAAACGGAATGAAACCTTCGGCAGCGTGATTTTTGGAAAGATTATGATCCAGTAGACTTGGAGTGCAAGCCGGGGAAGCATCGAGGAAGCCACGAGACAGGGGGCACGCCCTACCCTCTTGTGGGCCCCTCGAGGCTCCCCCGACTGACTTCTTTCGCCTATATATTCCCTTATACCCTAAAAACATCGAAACAGAAGATAGATCGGGAGTTCCGCCGCCGCAAGCCTCTGTAGCCACCAAAAACCTCTCGGGAGCCCGTTCCGGCACCCTACCGGAGGGGGAGCCCATCACCGGTGGCCATCTTCGTCATCCCAGTGCTATCCATGACGAGGAGGGAGTAGTTTACCCTCGGGGCTGAGGGTATGTACCAGTAGCTATGTGTTTGATCTCTCTCTCTCTCTCTCATGTTCTCTCTATGGTACGATCTTGATGTATCGCGGGCTTTGCTATTATAGTTGGATCTTATGATGTTTCCCCCCTCTACTCTCTTGTGATGAATTGAGTTTTCCTTTTGAAGTTATCTTGTCGGATTGAGTCTTTAAGGATTGAGAACACTTGATGTATGTCTTGCCGTGCTTATCAGTGGTGACAATGGGATTTCACGTGCCACTTGATGTATTTTTTGGTGACCAACTTGCGGGTTCCGCCCATGAACCTATGCATAGGGGTTCGCACATATTTTCGTCTTGACACTCCGGTAGAAACTTTGGGGCATTCTTTGAAGTACTTTGTGTTGGTTGGATGAATCTGAGATTGTGTGATGCATATTGTATAATCATGCCCACGGATACTTGAGGTGACAATGGAGTATCTAGGTGACATTAGGGTTTTGGTTGATTTGTGTCTTAAGGTGTTATTCTAGTACGAACTCTTGAATAGATTGATCCGAAAGAATAACTTTGAGGTGATTTCGTACCCTACCATAATATCTTCGTTTGTTCTCCGCTATTAGTGGCTTTGGAGTGACTCTTTGTTGTATGTTGAGAGATTGTTATATGATCTATCTATGTTATTATTGTTGAGAGAACTTGCACTAGTGAAAGTATGAACGCTAGGCCTTTTCCCTACCATTGCAATACCGTTTACGCTCACTTTTATCATTAGTTACCTTGGTGTTTTTATATTTTCAAATTAGAACAACCTATATCTACTATCTATATTGCACTTGTATCACTATCTCTTCGCCGAACTAGTGCACCTATACAATTTACCATTGTATTGGGTGTGTGGGGGACACAAGAGACTCTTTGTTATTTGGTTGCAGGGTTGTTTGAGAGAAACCATCTTCATCCTATGCCTCCCACGAATTGATAAACCTTAGGTCATCCACTTGAGGGAAATTTGCTACTGTCCTACAAACCTCTGCACTTGGAGGCCCAACAACGTCTACAAGAAGAATGTTGTGTAGTAGACATCAGTACATTGTGCTGTTGCGTCCACTGTTGCATGTCCTTATACCAACCTTTTGCTGTTGTTAATGTAAGGGTGCATGTAAAATGAAGCGATCATACTGTTACCATAGGGACATGTTTAACCAGTGTTATTGTTAATCTAATGCCTCTAGTGATAAGATGCAATTAAACTTTGTTACAAATGGCACTCCTGCTGTTTTCCCCAGTATGATAAGTAAGTTGCTCCTTTACGCTGCTGAGTGTCCTGGTGTCCCCATGGTCCCATGCCCTTAAACCAACTCTTTAGCTGTTGTTGATTTACTATGTCTGGTAAACAAGCAATGCCACCATTAAAGTAATCCCGTATTTGAGGAATCTCATTGTTGATCGTAATGCTTCTGGTAACATGAAGCATTGTTGATGTTTTAAAATTTCTACTGTCCTTGCGTGATTGCCATGAACATAATTAAGATGCTTCTTTTCATTTTGTATATGTTTCGTATATTCTTATTGACCAGCAACTCTTTACTTTCTATCTTTTTGTGCAGATAGGGATATCCATTTCACCTTGTTGCTATTGTAACCTTTTGGTGAACTGCGCAAAACACTTTTTTTGGAATGAGTGTCTTGTGCAGTTCAAACTAAAATGTCACGTGGGCAACATCTCTCAATTTTGGTGGAACTGCACAAAATGGTGATTGGAGTTTCCAAAATCTTCATCAAGTTCTGCTAGTAATCTCATGCAACATTTTATTAGCCTTTGCAAGATGGAGCCGTCACTGTCACCACAATGGCACTTTATTTTAGTGGAACTGCACAAAAGGATAAGAAAATTATAGTTGCACCTTACATGAGCCGGACAGCCAACCTTAATGTTCCTCAATTTTAGTGCAACTACTAAAGAAGAACCTGCCAGCTCACGAGAGCAAGTACTTCTTGCCAGCTGAATGATGCAATCTTTGCTTCATTTCAGGTGAACTACAGAAAAAGGTGCATGAATTGAATCATGGAACTCCAGGCAGACCTCATCCTAGTGGAGCTGCAGGTTGAGTTCAAGGAGGCCGCTATTAAAGTGAAATCATGCTCTCATGTCTCCTTGTTTGTGCTGTGCAAACAGGAATACTCAACTATAGATGTTGTGACAGTCATCGCCAAGTTCTTCGATTGTATGACATGGCTAGTCAAGATGGATTTAATCTTGATATTCACTTTATCAAAAGGCTCTAATGGGTTGGTTCTGAATCTTGCAAGCTGGGAATCAATGAGATGTGTAGGCATCTTTGTTGTACTTATTATTTGAATCTTATTTGTTGGTTCTGAATCTTGCAAGCTGGGAATCAATGAGATGTGTAGGCATCTTTGTTTTACTTATTATTTGGATCTTATTTGTTGGTTCTGAATCTTGCAAGCTGGGAATCAATGAGATGTGTAGGCATCTTTGTTGTACTTATTATTTGGATCTTATTTGTGGGTTCTGAATCTTGCAAGCTGGGAAACATGGCATGATGATGCAGAGGACAACAACCATAACAAACAGTTCAAACTTAGTAGTATAATCTTTGTGAAAGTGCAACAAATTTGCTAATCGTGTGCGTCCTGAGAATAATAATTCTAATTTTTGTGCATGTTGATCATGTGGCACTGATAGAACGAGCCAATGCATTTCTTGTTTTAAGTATAAATTTATATTAAAGCTAATTAAATTTAAGTAAAGTGACCACTAACTCCTGTTATTACAATACCAATACAGACCCGCTCGTGAACCGACGTGTGGCCGGAGTAGGTTTCTTAATGGAGGCATTTGAATGCACTGAGGGTGCATCTTCTGTCGGGCGTGCAGCGGACGAGGGAGGGGTAGTAACTGTTGTCGCCTGTACACACTCAGCTTACTGTTGAATCCAGTTCCCCAAGAGCTGAAAAACGAACTACTTCCGCTGCCTACACACTCGTTCACTCGAAGGGACTCCAATGGCGATCCGAGGGGTGAGCCTGCTGGATATGGACTTCAGCAAGGAGTTCCCCTTTGAGTTCTCCATTCAGTCCTATGGCTGCACCAAGTTGAATGTGATGTGCGCCAACGATACGGACTCGGTGAAGCTCTGCCTCGCCTGAGTCCTATGGCTGCACCAGGTTCTGGAGCATTCGCCCGTTTCATCGGCAGCGCCGTCTGCACCTTCTCTACGTTGGAGAGAAGGAAGAACGTGATGATTCGGCCATCTGGTGCAACAAGCTTGTCGACATCCAGAAGCAATACAAGATCATCAGCAACGGGCAGGAGAAGGACTCCGTGGTTGACCTCACTGAGACCATCATCGACCCCTGATATGCCAACATGAAAGAAGATGACCTGAACACATGGGAGGTACCTCTGAATCTAGCCTACATAACCTACGCGGCCAAGGACGCATACACATGCTACGACATGTACAGGCAAATTTTGGACATGAGGGCGTGTCTGCTTCCCGTAACCGACGAGTACACGGACAGCCGCAGCGTCATGATCAAGCGTGCCAGGAAGGTCTAGATGTTGTACTTTATCTGTTCTCCCACTTTCTTTTTCGATGTAAACTGAGTTTTCTCCTAGTACTTTTTCCTAGAACCAACTCAACTGTCCCACTTCCAGTCTAAAAAATAATAATACCCCACGTATTATTAACTCATCAAATTGAAATGATACTTTATTTCGTAAGTTGAAATATCTTAAAAAATAATAATAATAATTGTTTATATATAACTTGGCAAGTTAACTCCTAGTGTGCGTACATAAGCTTGCAAAGATTTTACTGACCAATGCAGTAATAGACGTGCAATCATGTGTTTATGTTTTTATAACATTTCTCCATCTAGCCCAACATGATATTTTCACCCAGCCTAGCAATTCCGCGGATTTCGAGAAAAATGCAAATGGGATTTAAACGGGCTGCATAGATGCTACATCATTGTTTCACCCAGCCCACCAAATGGACTAAAAAACAAATGGACTGGCTGACTTGTGGGCCAGTAGGTCGAAGCCTAAGAAGGCATTGGATTTACATCCAATGGACGACATTCTTCTTCAATCTCTCGTCTTCTTCCCCCACGCTGCCGGAACCGCCTGCTCCAGCCTTCGGCGTCCAGCAGCGTTGTTTTGCGCTCCTCAGCGAAACGCTACCCCCCCCCCCGACGGCTAGGCCATCCCTCCACTCCGCACCTCCTGTTATTCTCTGCCAAGTGTAGGCCCACCCCGCACCCTAACCAGTCAAGTTTCCCACTCCTCTCCGTCTGTGACTCCACTACCGCGTCTTCCCCATCTCCGGGTCGTTCCAGTCTGGGGCCTCACCATCATCCACCGCCTCAGTGCACTCGGCGCGGTGTGGTCAACATACAAGAGTCATCGTTAGAGGACTGTACATGAAGAGCCTGACGTCTGGGACCCACGAGGTCCATGGTCGCACGCATGGAAAGTTCCTCCTTATTACGCACTGTACGTGGACTGTACGTGGGAAGGGATTCTGTATTTCACGAAAAAAATGTCCCCCTGGCTGACGGGTTGGACCCACCAGCTATATCTTCGCACGCAAGGAAGTGCCTCCTTATTACGCACAAAAAAATGAATACCCCCTGCTAGCTGGGACCCACCATAGTGGGTGGCTGACTTGTGGGCCTACTAAGTTGACGAGGACGGAGGGCTTTGTCCACTTAGTCAATATGAACGATTCTAGCTCCATTGACCGTACGATGTCCATCCAACGGCCATAGTGCTTCTTCAACCTCTGGTCTTCTTACTCCAGCCGCCCAAAGCAGCGCCAGTCGTGTCATGTGTGCCTACCTCTCGTGGCCGGCTGTGATGCTGCGGAAGCCTCACCGCCCCCTACTACTCCCACCGCTGGCCCAGGGCATCCCTCTACTCACCCACACCCCCTGTTATTCTGCGATGACGGCAGCCTCACGCCACAGCCGAACTAGTGAACCCTCATACTGATTTCCACGTGGGCATCCACTGCCACGTCTTCCCCGGCTCCGCGTCGTCCCCTTCCTAGGCCTCGCCGTCGTCCACCGCCTTGGTGCTCTCGGGTCTCGGCGTGGTGTGGTCAATGTGGTCAACGACCGACTTCCATCGAAAGAGTACTGTACGTGGAGAGGCTGACAGCTGGGTCCACGGCCGCAGCTGGGTCCATGGCCACAGCCTAGTTTTTTTTTGTGATTTGCCAAGTAAGTCACTTTGTCAGGCCTGTTGGGCTGCAAATATTTCAAGACGAGGAGAGCTTCATTCGGCTGGCCGAGAAAATGGCCTATCAGTAATGAGAAATGGGTTGTACATTTTTAAAACACATCAAACCGGCAATTAGTTTCAAATATCTTTTTTTTATTTCGAGATTTTAAATTACATTATTTTTTATGCGTGGAGAATTTGTTGGATTTTATATTGATATACATTTATTTTTAAAATCAGTTTGAATGTGAGTCGAAATTTCGGGATTAAAAACAGTTCGGACCACACCAAAATATGCAAAATTTCGTATATTTTTTTAACCATGGCCACAATATGGGCTGTAATGCTAACAAAAAGAATATGGGCTCCAAAAACAACCTTAAGAATTAGCAAATGGGCTGTAAATTGTTAGAAATAATGGTAGATGGGCTGTATGCTGTTTTCCATAGATTTGAGGCTTTCCTAAAAAAAGGTTGACGCATAAGCAGTGACTGTTGGATGTCCATCCAACGGCCGTCGTGCTTCCTCAATCTCTGCTCTTCCTGCTCCAGCCGCTCAAACAAGCGCCAGCGGGACTGCCTGCTCCCTCCTCCCCGTGGCCGGCTATGCTGCCGCGCAGGCCTCACCGCCCCACCGTACTCCCATCACTGGCCTAGCCATCCCTCTACTCACCCACACCTGTTGTTATTCTCCGGCGACGGCACACGAACCAGTAAACCCTCGTATAGTCGTACTCCCCTCCGCGTGGGAAAGAACTGCCGAGTCTTCCCTGCCTCTATGTCGTTCCCATCCTAGGCATCACCGTCGTCCACCGCCCTAGTGCTCTCGGCGCGGCGTGGTCAACGTGGTCAAGGAACGGCTTCCATCGGACGTGGACTGTACATGGAGAGGCCGACAGCTGGGTCCACAGCCGCACACAAGGAAATGCCTCCTTATTACGCGCAAAATAATGATTCCTCCACCTGACATCAAGGACCCATCGAAAGGGCCTCTGTATTTCACAAAAAAAATGTTACCGTCGCTGACAGATCGGACCCACGACCTATATCTTCGCACGCAAGGAAGTGCCTCCTTATTACGTGCAAAAAAATGAATACCCCCCTGTTAGCTGGGACCCAGTATAGTGGCAGGCTGACTTGTGGGCCTACTAAGTTGACGGGGATGGAGGGCATTGTCAACTTAGTCAATATGCACGATTTCTAGCTCCAGTGATCATACGATGTCCATCCAACGGCCGTAGTGCTTCTTCAACCTCTGGTCTTCTTGCTCCAGCCGCCAAAACCAGCACCGGTCGTGCCTCATGCTCCTGCCTCCCGTGGTCGGCTGCGATGCGGCGGAGGCCTCGGCGCCGCCTACTACTCCCACCGCTGGCCAGGCCATCCCTCTACTCACCCACACCCCCTGTTATTCTGCGACGATGGCAGCCTAACACCACAGCGAACTAGTGAACCCTCGTACTCCTCTACGCGTGGGCATCCACTGCCGTGTCTACCCCGGCTCTGCGTCGTTCGCCGTCGTCCACCGCCCTGGTGCTCTCGGCGCGGTGTGGTCAACATGATCAAGGAATGGCTTCCATCGGACATGGACTGTACGTGGAGAGGCTGACAGCTGGGTCCACGGTCGCAGCAAGGAAGTGCCTCCTTATTATGCGCAAAATAATTATTCCTCCACCTGACAGCGGGGACCCACCGGACGGTCCATCGTATTTCGCGAAAAAAACGTTTCCCCCTGACTGGTGGGACCCACCAGCTACACCTTTGCACGCAAGGAAGTGCGTCCGGGCAAAAAAAATGATTCACCCCCCTGACTGCTGGGACCCACCAGCTACATCTTCGCACGCAAGGAAGTGCGTCCGGGCAAAAAAAAACGATTCGCCCCCCTGACTGCTGGGACCCACCAGCTACATCATCGCAGGCAAGGAAGTCCCTGACAGTAGAGATCCACCTGGTCGAAGCGTACGTAGCATTGTCATTCTGGTCACGAACATGTACGTACATACTGGTCATTGTAGAGGCGCGCACGTAGCATGTACACGTACATACGACGGCCAGGGTGCAGGAAAGAAAATATGGCCACGTATGTGTACATACGGGCGGGGTCTCGAATGCCTACTCGCGCATACGTATGGCTAGGGCTCGTGTACATGGCTGGGTAGGAGCGGAGAAACAGCGTCGTTATCGTGTTCATGTGGAGGCAACAAAATGCGTCGTGTTCATGGGGAGGCAACGCAATGTGTCATGTTCATCGGGAGGCAACGGAACGCGTGGGAACCAACCGGCTGGGTCGGAACAGAATGCGTCGTCGTGTTCATCGGGAGGGCTTGGACGGAACAAGCGATGGAAGCGAGGCCTGGCATACCGCACAACGGAGGAAAAGGCCTTGTGTTCGACCGGCCACGTTCGAAACGGAATCCTGTTCATCGGGAGGGGTGTGACGTATCGCAAAACGGAAGAAACGGACCTCCTAAGGTCGAAACGGGAGTCCTGTTGATCGGGAGGGGTGTGGCGTACCGCAAAACGGTGGAAACGGACCTCCTACGGTCGAAACGGGGGTCCTGTTGATCGGGAGGGGTGTGGCGTACCGCAAAACGGACGAAATGGACGTCCTACGGTCGAAACGGGGGTCCTGTTGATCAGGAGGGGTGTGGCGTACTACAAAACAGACAAAACGGACTTGTGTTGGAGCGCTAAGGTCGAAACGGGGGTCCTGTTCATTGGGAGGGGTGTGGCGTACCGCAAAACGGGACTCCACGGGATGCTTTTCATCTCCACCGTCAACCTCCTCCAGCCTCCACGGGATATCGTCGACCTCCTCCAGCCTCCACGGGCTCCTGTTCATCTAGCCTCCACCGCGTGCTACTCCACCGGCTACTGTTCAACCACCCCTCCACGTCTACTATTCATCCAGCCCTCCACACCATGGAGTCCTGTTCATCCAGAAGCAATGCCACCGCTCACTGTTCATTCAACCCCCCCCCCCCCCGCAATGCTCACTGTTCATCCAGAGAGGCAGCATCGATCGGCTTCAGTTAGCAGCAGTAGCGAAGGAATCGCTCGATCGGGTTCAGTTAACAGCCATCGATCGATCACTTGGGTTCAGTAACGCGTAGCCTGGAGTGCAATCGCTTGGGTTCAGTTAGAGCCCAACGCCTTGCTCGGGTTTAGTTAGAGCCAACGCCTCGCACACACGCGTGTACGTGTACAAGAGAAACGCGCATTGCTCAGCCCCCGACCTCCCACCATAACCATGAACTCCCCGAAATTTTCCTTGCCCTCGCTTCTACCACGGTTTTTTTCCTTCATGGACGGCCCAAAGAATGTCATGCACCTGCGTCTCCGGCCCGCCCAGGACGAAAAGCCCATTTTCTATCATGATTTTTTGTCATAGAAGTAGGAGCCCACCACATCTATGATGATACTGGGTTTTATCACAATTATCATCATAAAAGTGTCATATGTATGACAGAAAAAAATTCTTCGGCCCAAAATGTCACGGATGTGTCTTTTTTTTTGTAGTGAGTGGATACTCTAAAATGTGCAAGATAAGCATGAGTGATGTGAATGACCTTCTCGTAGGGAGCCGGGAGAGAGTCCATAGTGGTGTATTGAAATGGTGAATATGTGGACTCGTGTGCGGTTTCTCACCTCAAAGAAAATACTGATAGTCGTAGTATAGGATAGCCACTGAGTCAAAGCTGGCTTGCTGCAGTTAAACTCCACCACCCCTTTGATGATACTGATGCATATGTAGCTAGTTCTAATGTAAGTCTTGTTGGGTACATTTGTACCCACGTTTTCTTAATTTATGTTTTTGCAGAGAGACTTCAGTCTCACTAGTAGTTCTTGAAGGAAATATGTCATAGAGGCAATAATAAAGTTGTTATTTATATTTCCTTATATCATGATAAATGTTTATTATTCATGCTAGAATTGCATTAACCGGAAACTTAGTACTTGTGTGAATACATAGACAAATAGAGTGTCCCCGGTATGCCACTACTTGACTAGCTCGTTAATCAAAGATCGTTAAGTTTCCTAGCCATAGACATGTGTTGTCATTTGATGAACGGGATCACATCATTAGATAATGATGTGATGGACAAGACCCATCCATTAGCTTAGCATAATGATCGTTTAGTTTTATTGCTATTGCTTTCTTCATGACTTATAAATGTTCCTCTGACTATGAGATTATGCAACTCCCGAATACCGTAGGAACACCTTGTGTACTATTAAACATCACAATGTAACTGGGTGATTATAAAGATGCTCTACAGGTGTCTCCGAAGGTGTTTGTTGGGTTGGCATAGATCAAGATTAGGATTTGTCACTCTGTGTATCGGAGAGGTATCTCTGGGCCCTCTCGGTAATGCTAATCACTATAAGCCTTGCAAGCAATGTGACTAATGAGTTAGTTACGGGATGATGCATTACGGAACGAGTAAAGAGACTTGCCGGTAATGAGATTGAACTAGGTATGATGATACCGACGATCGAATCTCGGGCAAGTGACATACCGATGACAAAGGGAACAACGGATGTTGTTATGAGGTTTGACCAATAAAGATCTTCGAAGAATATGTAGGAGCCAATATGAGCATCCAGGTTCCCCTATTGGTTATTGACCGGAGATGTGTGTATACATAGTTCTCGAACCCGTAGGGTCTGCACGCTTAACGTTCGATGACGATTTGTATTATGAGTTATGTGATTTGATGTACCGAAGTTTGTTCGGAGTCCCGGATGAGATCATAGACATGACGAGGAGTATCGAAATGGTCGATACATAAACATTGATATATTGGAAGGTTATGTTTGGACACCGGAATGGTTTCGGAAAGCTTCGGACATTTTCCGGAGTACCGGGGGTTACCGGAACCCCCCGCCCCCGGGGAGTTGATGGGCCTTAGTGGGAAAGAGAGGCAGCAGCCAAGAGGTGGTGCACGCCCCTCCCAAGCCCAGTCCGAATTGGACAAGGGGTTGGAGGCGCGGCCCCCTCTCCCTTCCTCCCCCCTTCTCCTTTAGATGGAAACCTACTAGGACTTGGAGTCCTAGTAGGATTCCCCTTCTCCCAGCGCGCCTAGCTTGGCTGGCCGGCCTCCCCCTCCCTCCTTTAGATACGGGGACATGGGAGCACCCTAGAACACACAAGTTTCTCTTAACCATGTGCGGTGCCCCCCTCCACAGTTACACACCCCGGTCATATCATCGTAGTGCTTAGGCAAAGCATTATGCCGGTAACTTCATCATCACCGTCGCCATGCCATCATGCTGATGCAAATCTCCCTCGGCCTCAACTGGATCAAGAGCTCGAGGGACGTCATCGAGATGAACATGTGCTGAACGCGGAGGTGCCGTATGTTTGGTACTTGGATCGGTTGGATCGCGAAGACGTTGGACTACACAACTGCGTTACTAAACGCTTCCGCTTTTAGTCTACAAGGGTACTTAGACACTGATGTCTACTACGCAACCTTCTTCTTGTAGACGTTGTTGGGACTCCAAGTGCGGAGCTTTGTAGGACAGTAGCAAATTTCCCTCAAGTGGATGGTCTCTCTCAAACAACCCTCCAACCAAATAACAAGGAGTCTCTTGTGTCCCCAACATACCCAATACAATCGTAGGTGCACTAGTTCGGCAAAGAGATGGTGATACAAGTGCAATATGGATGGTAGATATAGGTTTGTGTAATATGAAATTATAAAAACAGCAAGGTAACAAGTAATAAAAGTGAGCGTAAACGGTATTGCAATGCTAGGAAACAAGGCCTAGGGTTCATACTTTCCCTAGTGCAAGTTCTCTCAACAATAATAACATAATTGGATCATATAACTATCCCTCAACATGCAACAAAGAGTCACTCCAAAGTCACTAATAGCGGAGAACAAACAAAGAGATTATTGTAGGGTACGAAACCACCTCAAAGTTATTCTTTCGAATCGATCTATCATAGAGTTTGTACTAGAATAACACCTTCAGACACAAATCAACCAAAACCCTAATGTCACCTAGATACTTCAATGTCACCTCAAGTATCCGTGGGTATGATTATACGATATGCATCAAACAATCTCAGATTCATCTATTCAACCAACACATAGAACTTCAAAGAGTGCCCCAAAGTTTCTACCGGAGAGTCAAGACAAAAATGTGTGCCAACCCCTATCCATAAGTACACGAGCGGAACCCGCAAGTTGATCACCAAAACATACATCAAGTGGATCACGTGAATATCCCATTGTCACCATAGATAAGCACATGCAAGACATACATAAAGTGTTCTCAAATCCTTAAAGACTCAATCTGATAAGATCACTTCAAAGGGAAAACACAATCCATTACAAGAAAGTAGAGGGGGAGAAACATCATAAGATCCAACTATAATAGCAAATCTCACATTACATCAAGATCGTACCATCTCAAGAACACGAGAGAGAGAGAGAGAGAGAGAGAGAGAGAGAGAGATCAAACACATAGCTACTGGTACATACCCTCAGCCCCGAGGGTGAACTACTCCCTCCTCGTCATGGAGAGCGTCGGGATGATGAAGATGGCTGTCGGTGTCAAAACCGGCGGATCTCGGGTAGGGGGTCCCGAACTGTGCGTCTAGGCGGATGGTAACAGGAGACAAGGGACACGATGTTTTACCCAGGTTCGGGCCCTCTTGATGGAGGTAATACCCTACATCCTGCTTGATTAATATTGATGATGTGTGTTACAAGAGTAGATCTACCACGAGATCAAGGAGGCTAAACCCTAGAAGCTAGCCTATGGTATGATTGTTGCTCGTCCTATGGACTAAAGCCATCCGGTTTATATAGACACCGGAGAGGGCTAGGGTTACACAGAGTCGGTTACAATGGTAGGAGATCTACTTATCCGTATTGCCAAGCTTGCCTTCCACGCCAAGGAAAGTCCCATCCGGACACGGGACGAAGTCTTCAATCTTGTATCTTCATAGTCTTGGAGTCCGGCCGATCACGACAGTTCGGCTATCCGGACACCCCCTAGTCCGGAACTCCCTCAGTAGCCCGTGAACCAGGCTTCAATGACGACAAGTCTGGCGCACATGTTGTCTTCGGCATTGCAAGGCAGCTTCTTCCTCCGAATAATTTATAGAAGATTGTGAACATCAGGATAGTGTCCGGCTCTGCAAAAATAAATTCCATGTACCACTGTAGAGAGAATAATATTACACAAGTTCAATCTGCTACATATTTTGTGGCGTGATGTCACACCACTACCAAGCCTTTACTCGAATTGTTTTTATTGTTCCACCTCAGTGCATTTAGCTAAGCGGTTTCCTTGGCACGTCTTGTCGAAGCAGGGATCGTGTTCCCCTTATTCCGGGATTCCCATCAATACGGACGTGGGTAACCCAACCGCGCCCGTTGCCACGCCCCCTCCATCGAAGGCGGGTTCCAAACGGTCATGGGGACGGCTCTTGGTATTCTTCCTCTTTATAATGAGACCAAGGCCCGTTCTTTTTATTCAATCCTCTATCGAATCCGCCCCTCGCCCCGAGTTCCAACACCCAGGGCTCCAGATTCGGGTACCTTCGATCTTCGACAATGTCTGGCCCCGACCTACGAGGCCGGTGGATGCCCTCCTCCGTCACGGAAGAGGACGTGCTAAAGCTGAGAGATGCCAGGTACTTAACCTACGAGATTTCGCATAGGCTGCCTGCCCGAGGGCAAGTTATTCCTACTCCCGAGCTTGGCGACAGTGTCATGTTCGTGTCTCACCTCCGTCGGGGTTTAGGCTTCCTGACGGATCCCTTCGTGAGGGGGCTCATGTTTTACTATGGGATGGAATTTCACGACTTGGCTCCGGAGTCCATCCTCCACATCTCATCATTCATTGTCGTTTGCGAAGCCTTCCTCCGCACTACCCCTCACTTCGGCTTGTGGCTAAAAACCTTCAACGTGGAACCGAATATGATTGAGGGGCGTCAGGCAGAGTGCGGCGGGGCGTTTATAAGTAAGAGGGCTGATGCTCCATGGCCCGAGGGCTCTTTTCAGGAGGAGCTCGGCTTGTGGCAATAGGAGTGGTTCTATATCACCGCTCCTAGGGGCAGCAGGCAGAGGCTGCCGCCCGTCTTCCGCTCGGGCCCTCCTCAGCGGCTGACGTCATGGGTCAACAAGGGGCGTGACTGGGGGCCGTCCAAAGATGTCCCCCTGTTGCAGGACCGGATTCGAGGCCTCCAAGAAAGGGAGATCAATCTGGCCGTAGTGGTACAGGTTATGTTGATCCGGCGCCTACTGCCCTGCAAACGTCGCCCCTCCGCTTGTGGGAATTTAATCCGGAGGGGCCACGAGCTCTTCAACACTTCATGGGTTTAACACCCGCGAAGATGTACAAGGTGTTCTTCGGATAGCAAGAGATGCGTCCGGAATTGACCGAGGATGCTGGCCTGAGCTGCAATCGCCCGGATACTCAAGTAAGTAGCCATGTGTCCGGACATATCGTCCATTCATTTACCATGGGTTTGCCTTTTAACCAGCTATCCCTTGGACAGGAGTGGATAGCGCAAGCAAAACTGATACGGTGTCCGGCCCCCATCCCTCAGACACGCAGGATCCCGTGTTAATCAAAATGTTGGAGGTTGCACCTTCGGAGGAGGGTGCAGAAGGGCACAGGGGAACTACCACCTCAGCCACGGAGGCTTTCAGTAAGGGAGGAATCGAGAGTCCCTCCTTCCAAGGGGAGAAGAGGACCGCTTCCGAAGACCCGGAGGCCAAGGCCTCAAAGCGGGGAAAGAAATCTGTACCAGAAGGTCCTGTGCCGAGAAGAGCCCCGGCCGTACTGTCTCCTCGGAGGAATCAGCCCTCTAGTGAGCCATAAGTAAAAAGGGGGGATTTTGTAATAGTGGACATCCCTACTTAATTTCTAAGGGTAACTGAAGTTTTCACCTTGTAGTTCGGATCTTAGCCCATCTCAGCACAGCTCATCATCGGGAGACCTTCGTCCGGAGATGATGGAGAGCGAAACGCCTCCATCTGCCGCCCCGTCGTGCGGGGCGGACAACCCTGAGGTGTCGTCACGGAGGGTCTCCCCGAGTCCGGCGGGGCCGGAGAGTTCGGCACCCATTGGAGTACGGTCGGTGGGGCTGCAGGATTTGCTCAAGAGGGCGTCTATCTCAGAAGATCACCGCACATTAATGGGTAGGGTGATTGAGAGGATCTCGTCCGCCGAAAGCGGGTTGTATGAGGCCGTCAGAAGTTTGCTGACGGGGTTTGAGGTACGCAAAAAATGGCATACCTTTTGACAGTTTTGCACAAGAGTGCGCCCTGTATAGATAGTAGCCCCTGAGACTTGGTATGCTGTCGAAAGCGACAGCGTGCCGAGGATCATAATCTCAGTTATAGATTTTTCGCCTTTCCTATGCAGGTGGCGGAACGTCCGGTGGCCATCCCGACTGATGGATTTGCCAAGCTGAAGAGGCAACTCGACGTGGCGGATGCGGACATCTCGCTGGTCAATAAATGACTTGATGAGTCACAAGGTATGTGGTTGCTCTGCGGTCGCCTAGTAAGGGAGCTGACGCCCATTCCTTACAACTTTTATGCTTGATGCAGATAGTGCTACTGCTGTGGAAGGCCTTCGAGCAGAACTTGCTCGGGCCAAGGAGCAAGCCAGAAAAACCGAGGCGGCTGCCTCGACGGCAGCGGAAGAGCTAGAAGCCGAGAAAGCTGCTCACTTCCGAAGCAGGGAGGAGATGGCCGGAATGGCCATGAAATTAAAAGTTGCTACCGACCGCCAGGAGGTTCTTGAAAGAGAATGTCGAGCGGAGCAAGAGGACCTGAAGAAGGCCGACGCCGAAGCCAAGGATGCCCGTAGTGCGATGCGGGCTATGAAGGAGGAACTGCGTCAGGTTGGAGATATTGTGGCTGGAAAGCCCTTTATGCTGCGTAGGAAGTTCACGGATCCGAAGTATGCTCAGCTGGGCCGATTGTACGGTGCAGAGGATCCTTATCTGGACTTGGCGGCGAGTGCGGCGGACGCAGTCGTGCACTTTCGAAGCCAGAAGGATCACGAAATGGAAGAGCTTTTCTGGTCTCAATTCCATAGTCCGGAGCGTCCACTTCCATTGAGTGCTCGGCTGGTTGAGTGGGCTGAGCTGAATAGAATGTCCAGACTTGCCATGACGGATGTGGTCGCTCATCTCTGGCCAGAAAGGCCGAAGCCAAAGAGTTATTTTGGCTTGTTGCAGCAATTCCTTGGGGCGGTGCCGCGTATTGGGGCGATGAAGCGGTCGGCATGCATAGAAGGTGCACGGATGGCTCTCGCCCGTGATAAAACATACTGGGCGGAGATGGATGCCATCGCTGTTGCATCCCGGGGTTCGGACAAAAGCCGATTCCCCACCGAGCACTATTTTGAGGAAGTCCTGCAGGGTGCTCATTTAATAGAGTCGCAGTGCTCGAAAGATGTTATGTTTGAATGACATGTATGATTTCTGAGATCATGTTTATAATGCAATAGCTTTTTATACTTGTGTGGTCAAGTATTGGACTATCTCCTGTGCGGCCGTATATGTATGTATAATCTGAAAGATGGCAGTCTTTGGCTTCAGCCCCCACGCACATGGTGCGGTGGTGTTTGCAAAAAGAAAAGCGCTTTTTCACACTTAATCCAACGTCTTGGTCCTTTTAAGGAGGTGATAGCGTAGCAAACTAGGCAACCGGACTATAATGCTTTATCACTTTCACTTAGCCATAGGAGCTCGAATGTGGGGCTACTATATAGCCCCTGGTGGCACCGCTCTTCTCCGAACTCGGGGCGCGTATGTGCCTGACTGGGAAGCGGTCCTTCGTCAAAGCGGAGGAATTCTAAACATTCCAATGGTCGATTGAGTGGTTGAACAGTCTCTCGCTATATCATGACAGTCAGTTTTCGGCTTTCTCTACCTAGTTGCTCGCCGGCCGAACGGGGGCACAATCGCAGTAGTTCTCCTGGTGCCGCGTTAGCCGATGATACGGAACGTAAGGCTGCAAAACACAGGAGTCGGGCAAACCCAACATTTGACCAAAGACATGATTCGGAGCTGATGCATATAAGGCCTAACTCGAGACGACGAGGTGTTCGGTCTTTATGATACCGGGCAGAACAATGCCCTAAGCCCCTAGTGTCCAGGTACAGGCGGGAACTTCTGACACGGCCGATGCCAAAACGCCAGCCTCCTCCTCAGCTATGGTAGGAAACCGGGGGATGTGTATCAACAAGAGACAGTAAGAAAGGTTTAAGCAGGGTCTTAATTTGGAAAGAATCCTTGCAACGGGTCCCTGCTGCACGTCTGCGCCTGTGTCTCCGTTGTGCTGTATCCTGGACGGGTGTAGCACGTGCTTCATCTGTAAAAGATAAGGACTTAGTTTCTAAGAGATATCATGCAAAAGTTGTATTAAAATAAAGTATAATTTGGAAGATGAAGAAAGTTGAGCGTTATTGGCTCTCATCATTTATATGCGCGGCCCCTTATAAAGGGGGTATGCGGCTGGGAAGCCCCTTGTTTATTTACGCTGGACTCGCCTAACCGTGTCCGGGGTCTGAATGACCTGTTTTTAGGGGCCTTGACCTGCAAGGTCAGAGTGGCCGTTAAGGCAGCCCCACGCTCTCTGTGGTCGAGGAACACTCAGAGTTACTCTTTTAATGAGATTATGCCGCGTGGACCGGGCATTGTAAGTATAAGAGACGTGTAATGTGGTATTGCGTTAAAGCGGGTGAAAGCTTTGCGCCCCAGTAGTGCTTAAGGGCTACTGTTAAATGGGGCAATGGAGAGTGAGCTTTTCGCGACGGAGGTTGTCGGATGAACCGAACACAACCTCT
The DNA here is from genome assembly GCF_018294505.1 of Triticum aestivum. NCBI lineage: Eukaryota > Viridiplantae > Streptophyta > Magnoliopsida > Poales > Poaceae > Triticum > Triticum aestivum. Next base: position 616,920,026 of record NC_057801.1, read on the forward strand.
AGTGGTACAGAGCATGTATGATAGGCTTAAAGGCCTGGCGTCACTCCTTTGAAGGAAGTGCTGCTATGGCAATTTTTGGTAGGGTCTATCCCCATTCTGCGGACGGTGTCCTGGTATGGCAGGTGCCGCGTTGTGTTTTCGTGTTATCACATGAAGTGAGTTCACTGTTTTGACTTCTAGTGGGAAAGTCTTCTGTTTTCGGGAGTGCCGCTTTTGGGGTTCGTCCCTTTCGCTTGGTGTGTCGAGCCCCTTGTGTTCGGTGTTAAGTCGGCCAGACTGCTTGAAGACCCAACAATCACTATGGGTATGGTTTGCAGGCTTCCCGGAGGTACCATGTATTTGACATAGCCTATCCAGAAACTTGTTTAGGTTGGATAGCTCGTCACTGTTGTCCTTGAGGGGCAGTGTTTTGTTGTTCGGCCGAGAGCTTTTGAATCCGGCGTTGATCGCCGTACTATTTGGGCCATTTTCCTTATTCCGGCGCTGATCTTTTCTGCGTCGTGATTTCCCATTTCTAACCCTGATTTCGAATGTACTCGGGTCGCTGGTGCTGCATCTAGCCAGCCAGCTGTCTTCCCCTGCGCAAAAGCGGGTCATGAGGCTTGTTAGTGCGGCCATTGTTCTTGGTTTTTCCTGGCCGAGGTGTCTGGCGAGCCATTCGTCTCGGACGTTGTGTTTAAAGGCTGCTAAGGCTTCGACGTCCGGACAGTTGACTATTTGGTTCTTTTTAGTGAGGAACCTGTTCTAGAATTTGCGTGCTGACTCTCCGGGCTGTTGAGTTATGTGACTTAAATCGTCTGCATCCGGAGGCCGGACATAAGTCCCCTGAGAATTTGCTCGAAACGCATCCTCAAGCTCTTCCCAACTTCCAATGGTATTTTCTAGGAGGCTTTTAAGCCAATGCCGAGCTGGCCCTTTGAGCTTGAGGGGTAGGTATTTTATGACATGGAGATCGTCTCCTCTGGCCATATGTATGTGTAGGATGTAATCCTCAATCCAGACTGCGGTGTCTGTTGTTCCGTCATATGCCTCTATGTTTACGGGTTTGAATCCCGCTGGAAATCCATGATCCAGTACCTCGCCGGTGAAACATAGTGGGTGTGCGGCGCCCCTATATTTGGGTGTGCCGTTGTCTTCAAATGCTCGGCAGGTTATGTTGCTTCCTGGAGTCTTCTTTTTTGGCCCATAGATAGATCTGACTGGGTCGTCCTTTTTCCGAGGATCTTTATGTTGATCGTTTGCCGGCTTGTGTGCGGCGCCCCTTGTTGCTCTTGGCCTGTCATCTGGTCGTCTATCCGGCCAGGCGGCTTCTTTCTTTTTTGACTGCAGGAGCTCTAAGGCCTCCTCGTCAAATTCGAGCAACAGCTTGCGCTTCGGGTAGCTCTTTGTCTGGTGACTAGCGCCATTTTATCTGCGGTGTTGAGTACTTTGTTCCATCTCATTCTGAGTGCGTCCTCCGCTGTTTTGAGCTTCCGCTTTTGCTTCTTCAGACTTCTTGCAGTGGCGACGAGCCTTTTATGAAGGTTCATATGCTCCGGTGATGTGAGATCATCTTCGCCGGGGATGGGTTGCTTGTCCAGTTCATCATGTTTGGATGGCTGCTTGGTGGCATGTGCGTCGTCCACTGCTTCGCCCTGCTCTAGGGCCGGGTCCGTATGGGTGCCGTTTTTATCGAGGCCGGTTTCGGGCAGCGCTTGCGTCGCCGTTGTGATTGTTTGTTGGGGGAGTTATCCTTCGCTGCGTCCCGTTTTTCCTCATTGTCGCTTCCTTTTGGTGTATCCACCATGTATACGTCGTGAGTTGGGATGGCTTTCCAGTGCCCGGTGGGCGCTGGTTTTTGGTCGTCTCCGGCATAGTCGTCCATGCCGTCGATGTCTTCGGAGTCGTAGTCTAGCATGTCGGTTAGATCGTTGACAGCGGCTACCAAGTGGGTGGTGGGTGGGCTTTGAATTTCTTCATCGTCCGCATCCCAACCGTCCTGACCGCAGTCCGGCCAGGGCTCTCCTGATAACGAGAGATACTTTAGCGAACTCAAGATGTCGCCGAAAAGTGAGTGTTGAAAGATGTCCGCTGCGGTGAACTCCATGATCGGCGCCCTATCGGATTCGATCGGAGGGGGCGCGGGAGGTTTGGAGTCCGGCACCTCGGAGTCACGAGCTTCATGAGGGACAAGGTCAGTGTTTAGCTTTATCGCCATAGAGGTTGCAGCCCCCGAGGCGGTGTTTAGCCATCCGTCCTCGATCTGCGCAGCCGGCTCCGAATTGAAGATCGGAGCGGGTTCGAGTGCGGCCTCCAGGGTACTTTCCGGCTGCAGAGCTAAATCATGCTCGCCGTGACAGTGCGGCACGCTCGGCTGTGGCTCGAATCCATCGAGGATCAAGTCCCCGCGGATGTCAGCCGTGAAGTTCAAACTTCCAAATCTGACGTGACGGCCGGGGGCGTAGCTTTCGATCTGCTCCAGACGGCCAAGCGAATTGGCCCGCAGTGCAAAGCCGCCAAATACGAAGATCTGTCCGGGGAGAAAGGTCTCGCCCTGGACTGTGTTGTTGATGATGATCGGAGAAGCCATCGAGCCTATCAGTGACGACACAGAGGAGTTGTCAATGAAAGCACCAATGTCAGTGTCAAAACCGGCGGATCTCGGGTAGGGGGTCCCGAACTGTGCGTCTAGGCGGATGGTAACAGGAGACAAGGGACACGATGTTTTACCCAGCTTCGGGCCCTCTTGATGGAGGTAATACCCTACGTCCTACTTGATTAATATTGATGATGTGTGTTACAAGAGTAGATCTACCACGAGATCAAGGAGGCTAAACCCTAGAAGCTAGCCTATGGTATGATTGTTGTTCGTCCTATGGACTAAAGCCATCCGGTTTATATAGACATCGAAGAGGGCTAGGGTTACATAGAGTCGGTTACAATGGTAGGAGATCTACATATCCGTATCGCCAAGCTTGCCTTCCACGCTAAGGAAAGTCCCATCCGGACATGGGACGAAGTCTTCAATCTTGTATCTTCATAGTCTTGGAGTCCGGCCGATCACGATAGTTCGGCTATCCGGACACCCCCTACTCCGGAACTCCCTCAATGGCCACCAGTGATGGTTCCCCCATCCGGCATGGTGCCCAAACAGGGTCCCGATTGGTTTTTGGTGGCTACAGAGGTTTGCGGTGGCGGAACTCCCGATATATTCTGCTCCTCGATGTTTTTAGGGTATATGGATATATATAGGCGAAAGAAGTCGGTCAGGGGAGCCGCGAGGGGCCCACGAGGGTGGGGGCGCGCCTAGGGGGTAGGGCGCGCCTCCCTGCCTCGTGGCTTCGTTGAAGCTTCCGTGATGTCTACTCCAAGTCTCTTGGATTGCTTCCGTTCCAAAAATAACTCTCTCGAAGGTTTCATTCCGTTTGGACTCCGTTTGATATTCCTTTTCTTCAAAACACTGAAATAGGCAAGAAAACAGCAATTTGGGCTGGGCCTCCGGTTAATAGGTTAGTCCCAAAAATAATATAAAAGTGTTTAGTAAAGCCCATAAATATCCAAAACAGATAATATAATAGCATGAATACTTCATAAATTATAGATATGTTGAATACGTATCAGCATCCCCAAGCTTAATTCCTGCTCGTCCTCGAGTAGGTAAATGATAAAAGAAATAATTTATGAAGTGTGAATGCTAGCAGGTGCACAAGTTTGATCAATGATAATTTCAATCACCTTTTAATTTCTAGCATCATTATATATAATTACAGTAGCTCAACTCATAGGAACTTCTCATGATTAAGTAACAAGCTATTCACATGTTAAAGTATAGATCATAAACTTTCTTGAAAACTAACAAACCATGTTATTAGTCATGAAACAATTACAATTCATCTTATTTTGAGGAAGGGTCTATGTCAGAGCTTTGATTCAGCAAACTTCACATACTCAACTATCATTTAGTCTTTCACAATTGCTAACACTCACGCGATAATTATGGGTTCAAAGTTTTAATCAGACACAGAGAAAGATAGGGGCTTATAGATTCGCCTCCCAACCTTTTACCTCAAGGGTAATGTCAACAATAATAGTTCATGATGCCTTACATCCAATTGGATATATATATATATATATATATATATATATATATATATATATATATATATATATATATCAGGATCTTTCCAACACAATGTGCTTGCCAAAGGATAAAATGTAAAAAGGAAAGGTGAAGATCACCATGACTCTTGCATAAGGTACAAGACAAGAATAAAAGATAGGCCCTTCGCAGAGGGAAGCATAGGTTGTCATGCGCTTTTATAGTTGGATGCACAAAATCTTAATGCGAAAGAACGTCTCTTTATATTGCTACTTGTGATAGGGGCCTTTATTATGTAGTCCTTCACTTTTATTTCTTCCACGTCACAAGATCGTATAAAGCTTATTTTCTCCACACTAATAGATCATACATATTTAGAGAACAATTTTTATTGCATGCACTGATGACAACTTACTTGAAGGATCTTACTCAATCCATAGGTATGTATGGTGGACTCTCATGGAAATACTGGTTTAAGGGATGTTTGAAAGCACAAGTAGTATCTCTACTTGGTGCAAAGAATTTGGCTAGCATGAGGGGAAAGGCAAGCTCAGCATGTTGAATGATCCATGACAATATACTTTATTTCGGATATAAGAAAACATAACCGATTACGTTGTCTTCCTTGTCCAACATCAACCTTTTAGCATGTCATATTTTAATGAGTGCTCACAATCATAAGAGATGTCCAAGATAGTATATTTATATGTGAAATTGCTCTTCCCTCAATATTTTTTCATGAATTGTTCAAATGACCAATACAATGTTTGCTAACCTTCAATAAATTTACCACCTCTACCTCTTATATGTGAAGTCATTACTCCCAATGGGATAAGCATATAAAACATATATAATTTCAGATTTATGATATTTAAATAATTCAACTATTTACTCATAGGATATAAGTGAAGCACACGAGTAAATGACAAACTACTCCAAAAAGATATAAGTGAAGATCAATGAGTAGTTAAATAATTATTTAGCTATGTGAAGACTCTCCCATCTAATAATTTCAGATCTTGATACTTTATTCAAACAGCAAGCAAACAAAATAAAATGACATTCTAAGAATAGCAAACATCACGTGAAGAAGCAAAAACTTAGGATCAACCGAAACTAACCGATAGTTGTTGAAGAAGAAAGGTGGGATGCCAACCGGGGCATCCCCAAGCTTAGACGCTTGAGACTTCTTGAAATATTATCTTGGGATGCCTTGGGCATCACCAAGCTTGAGCTTTTCTGTCTCCTTAATTCCTCTCATATCACGGTCTCCCTAAATCTCAAAAGCTTCATCCACACAAAACTCAACAAGGACTCGTGAGATAAGTTAGTATAAACCAATGCAAAAACATTATCATACTCTACTATAGCAAGTCACTAAAATTATTATTCAACATTTCATACTAAATGCCTTTGCATATTTAATAGTCCTATCCCCTAATAGAATCATTAAACAAGCAAACATATGCAAACAATGCAAACATAACAGCAATCTGCCTAAACAGGATAGTCTGTAAAGAATGCAGCAAGATCCATACTTGCCTAGCTCCAAAAATTATGAAAGAAAATTCCCACTGTAGTAAATTTATTAGAGCTTATTATGCAAAAGTTTTCAACATTTTATCACATTCTGACTTTTCTAGGGAATTTTTGCAACAGCGGTAAACTTTCTGTTTTCAAACAGCTACATGAAGCACTACAAAAAAATACACTTCCGTGATGATACGTGTTTATCATAGTAGGTCGCGTTTTTTGTCATGCATGTACATCCATGACAAATTTATGACAGAATCAAGATAGTCATACATGTGCTGTCGTAGAAGTGTTCCATGACATTACCAAAATTATCATCACGATTGTCCACTTCTATGATGATAAATCGCGCGTCATAGAAGTGCTTTCGTCAAGGGTGACCGACGCGTGGCATCCACCATAACAGAACATCGTTAAGCTATCGGGTCGGGTTTTGGATCCGATAACCTGTTAACAGCCCCAACCAATGGGGATTTTCCACATGTTAAATCATCATTGGCTGGAGGAAACACATGTCGGCTCACCATTGGGACAGATGTCATCCGCTCATTGGACCGAAGGCGCCTATGATACGGCGACACGTGGCACGGCCCAACAGAGGCCCATTCCTGTGAAAAGGCCGGTCCGTTCGACTTGGTCAAAAGGTGGCGAGCCGGCACACAGAAAGCATGTTAACGACCTATTCGCATATAACCCATTTACAGCCCGCTAACCGAGGGCCCGTTACGCCCTATCCGAATTAGGCCCAGTAGCGTCATCTGGGCCGTCCAATATGATTCATCCCGTTTTAACTTCCGGCCCATGTTTGGCCCATGACTTCTTTCGGCCCATATGAGGACCTTTGTAACTCTTGGCCCATTAATGGCCCGTGGTGAAACTGGCCCGTAATGAAAAGTGTATCACTTTATACCCATTAACGGCCTGTTATTCCATTGGGCCGTTTCCAGCCCAAGATATCTTTTGGCCTTCTCAGGGCCCATTGATTCTCGGGCTCACTTGCGCATTCGGTTACATATGGCCTGTTGCAGTCATTTTCTGCTTGTGGGCCAAATTCAGCCCGTCATTATAGTCGGCCCGTTTGCAGACTGTTAATACGTTGGGCTGTTTTCATGTCAAAAAACCGGTTGTGCTATTTTCATAGAGTTATCAAATACGGCCTATTAACGGCCCGTGATGGACCACGAATAGTACGGCCCATGATTGGCGAAATGGTGATACGCCCCGTAGAAGGCCCATGGATCCTACGACCCGTATGAGGCCCATTGATAGTACGGCCCATAGAAGGCCCATGGATCGTATGCCCATAGAAGGCCCATGGATCGTATGCCCATAGAAGGCCCATGGATCGTATGGCCCGTAGAAGGCCCATGGACCCTATGGCCCGTAGAAGGCCCATTGATCCCTAAGGCCCATATAGAAGGCTGATGGATCCTACGGCCCGTATAGAAGGCCAATGGTCCTACGGCCAAACGAAGGCCCATGGATCATACGGCCTGCAGGAGGCCCATGGTTACAACAGTTCAAGTGTTGCCATGATTATTTTGGCCTAGTTACGAAAAATAGGCTATTGTGGCCACTAGAAAAAGACAGAAAAAGAACTGAAGTGACTACAAGCAAACAACTAAACAAGACAATAAGGAAATAAACAAGCAAGAAATTAAGGCTAGCCTATTACCGCTATTACACATATTACATCCACTGGGCATCAAAGTTCGCCACCAGTGCAAATATAGGGAACAAAGCAGCATATTACATACACTGGCCGTCAAAATTGGCCACCAGTGCAAATAAACGCAGCAGCAAAACAAGAGCATAACTAAAACAACTTAAGAAGAGCTCAAGAAACGTTATCCTGGGTATCCACCATGCTGGCAATAAGCTTAGCAAGTTGATTAGCTTTGTCATGTTTGGCGCTAAAATCCTCGAACGCTTGATGTTGCACCAAAAAGTATGCATCTGAATTCTCCAGGGACTTCCGCAGTCCTTCCGCTTCTTGACGCAACATAGTTGATTGATGTCTTTCAGCTTGTAGTTGAGACTCAAGAAACCGAACTAATTCAGACAGTGAGTTTGAATAGCTTGTGCAAGCGGTAGTGGCCAGTAACTTGAGCACTAAACCAAGACAGGACTTTGGGGTTGTCTCGCTGTCTTCAAGATAGTCTACCTTAGCTGTTTTATCAGCTTTGTTGGAGACCAACAAGGATGTGTCACTATCCTGGACCTTATCTGCATTACTTACTTTACCATTGCTTAATAAGACATTCTTCCCCAATATTTTGTCAGCATTCTAAAAGAAGAAACAAGCAGACACATAACAAGTTTAGCATGTACTAGTATATGAAACTCATTTCGGTGAACCCGTTCATTAGTAAGGTGGACATGATTAAACTACCAAGTCTTCTATTGCCAAGTACTAGTACATAATAAAAGCATCAAACAAACATATATCTATGTCCTATGGTCACTGCATTGTCTTGCCAAATCAAAATAGAGACACGGTTCAAATCTTATCTGTTCAAGACAAAGCACCAGTGAAAGAATACAAATCATAGGAAACTACACGGCACAACAAGATTTCAGATGGGTACCACGGGTCTACATGTACAACAATACTATTGGCTCTGTTGTGATGCTAGTAATGTGCATGATATGAAAGTCAACTGTATACACAATTGAAATTGAAATCAAAAGAGCTATTGATAAGAGCAAACATGTTAAAGAAACATGCGTGAACATACCTGTTGTGCCATTGGAGTTTCGATTGGATCCTTCAATTTAAAAATAAGTTTGTATCAGTAAATACAGTGATACAAGAGCAAAGCAATCATAGTTAAAAAAGGCGCACCTAAGCGAGCGGTTAAGCGCGCCTAGGCTCTAGGCGTTGGCAAAACGCATTGCGCATAACTACGCTTAATCTATGCATAACTGCGCATAAGCTTGCGCTTTGGTCAGTAAAGCGCAAGGCGGTGGCAAAACGCATAATTAACGCCTAGCACTTTTTTGAACTGTGATAGCAATGGAATCTTAAATTGGAACGGTTGTTCTTCAGGTTTAGGCACTTGTTCTACATGAACAGAGTACAGTTAGATGCAAGAATATAGTACTTAAAATAGAAAATGAGCTCATAGACCTTACCATATTCTTGGTTCGGGACCAGTACAGAACAAGGCGTTCCCAGTCATTGTCCAGTAAATGTGTCTTAGGAGAACGTAAGGGAATTTGATGAGTTTCTTTCCGATGAAGTACGTTTTCTTTAGGTAATTCCGATACTGCCACCAAGCATTCTTGAAGATAGCAGAGGTATTAGCACAGGTTACCTCATCCTGAGTTTCCAAATCGGTCCATCTCTATAGAGAAAAATGGGAAAATTTGTTGTATTATAACCACCATGGAGGTAGGATGTATGGGACGGAGCAAAGTAATTGCCATGAATAACATTACTTACACATAACTCCTGGACAAACACCTGCAACTGGCATTTCCTTCATCTTCAGTATAATATTTCCAAGATGGGAAGATACGCACATACGATTTAACAACATCAAATGCAGTAGATGCTAAACTAGGACTGGCTGGTTGTGCTTCCTCCATAGCAATAGGCGTACTAACTGGTGGAGTTGGGGTTCGCCATGATAGTACTGGCCCTTTGGGCATTAGAGCTGCCTTACTAACTGCTCTCGTTTGGGAGCTCTGTGGTGGAGATGGTGCTGTGTCAACAGGAATTGGGTTATTATCGGCTGGGGTTGGGGTTAGATTGGGTGAAGCTGGTTCTCTGTCCATCGCAGTAGGGGTACAATCTGCGAGAGTTTGGGTTATGTGTGGTAGGGCTGGTTCTTGTGCATGTACAACTGGGGTGCTATCTCCACCAAGAGGTAGCACCGTTTTATTTGAAGACCGTGTTTTTATTCCGCTAGATACTGGCATCACCCGCTCCAATTCAAATGGCTGATAAACAGGAAACATAGTTGAATGTACAAACATTGTATGAGAGACAGATGCAATAGATAGTGTGGAAAAAAGAGGGCATGAAATAGTTGACATGTATATTGTTTAACTAAAATGGATAGCATGACATAATTTCACATATATGATGTCTATCTAAACTAGATAGCATAGCATGACATAATTCAAAGATATGATGAATAACTAAACAGGATCGCATGACATAATTCACCTACATGTTATCTAAGTAATCAGGATCGCATCATTTAATTCACATATGTGATTTATATGCTAAACAGAGGGCATTCGATATGATGTCTGAACTAAGAACATGGTGTTGAATATTGTGTATATGATGTCTAAACTATGCAATGCAAGACACCGTGTGCATGATATGAGCAGTATAACTGTGCCAAGTTAGAGCATACACCTCAGTAGGGGAATAGGACTGGTCATCTGTCTCTGAATCCATCTCTGAGGAGCTATCGGGACCCAACAAGAGATCTGCTTCGATAGGTAGCACTGTCTTCTCTGAAGGCCTTGTTTTCACTCCAGATTTTTCCATCTCCCACCCAAATGGCTGATTCATGGGAAGAGTAGTTTAATGTACAAACATTGTCGACAAATGGAAATGTAATGAAGAAATGGATGGGCAAGATATCATTCAAATATATGATGCCTGGTTAAACAGGATGGCATTGCACATTTCACATATATTATGGCTGGCTAAAAGACATGAGACTGCATAATTCCCATATATGATATAGAAACTAAACAGGTGGCATTATAGAACATGTCTAAACTAAGCATATGACATATATGATGTCAAAAGTAGGCACTGCAAGGCAACATATGCATGATATTGAAGGAAATATGCCCTAGAGGCAATAATAAAGTTATTATTTATTTCCTTATATCATGATAAATGTTTATTATTCATGCTAGAATTGTATTAACCGGAAACATAATACATGTGTGAATACATAGACAAACATAGTGTCACTAGTATGCCTCTACTTGACTAGCTCGTTAATCAAAGATGGTTAAGTTTCCTAACCATAGACATGAGTTGTCATTTGATTAATGGGATCACATCATTAGGAGAATGATATGATTGACTTGACCCATTCCGTTAGCTTAGCACTTGATCGTTTAGTATGTTGCTATTTCTTTCTTCATGACTTATATATGTTCCTATGACTATGAGATTATGCAACTCCCGTTTACCGGAGGAACACTTTGTGTTCTACCAAACGTCACAACGTAACTGGGTGATTATAAAGGTGCTCTACAGGTGTCTCCGAAAGTACATGTTGGGTTGGCGTAATTCGAGATTAGGTTTTGTCACTCCGATTGTCGGAGACGTATCTCTGGGCCCTCTCGGTAATACACATCACTTAAGCCTTGCAAGCATTCTAACTAATGAGTTAGTTATGGGATGATGTATTACAGAATGAGTAAAGAGACTTGCCGGTAACAAGATTGAACTAGGTATTGGATACCGATGATCGAATCTCGGGCAAGTAACATACCGATGACAAAGGGAACAACGTATGTTGTTATGCGGTTTGACCGATAAAGATCTTCGTTGAATATGTAGGAGCCAATATGAACATCCAGGTTCCACTATTGGTTATTGATCAAGAATAGTTCTAGGTCATGTCTACATAGTTCTCGAACCCATAGAGTCCGCACGCTTAACGTTACGATGATAGTTTTATTATGAGTTTATAAGTTTTGATGTACCAAAGTTTGTTCGGAGTCCCGGATGTGATCACGGACATGACGAGGAGTCTCGAAATGGCCGAGACATAAAGATTGATATATTGGACGGCTATATTCGGACACCGGAAGTGTTCCGGGCATTTTCGGAGAAAACCGGAGTGCCGGACGGTTACCGGAACCCCCCGGGATAGTAATGGGCCTTATGGGCCTTAATGGAGAGAGAGAGAGGGGCGGCCAGCATGGGCCGTGCGCCCCCTCCCCCTCTGGTCCGAATTGGACTAGAAAGGGGGGGCGGCGCCCCCCCTCTTTCCTTCTCCCTCTCCCCCTTCCTTTCCCCTCCTAGTAGGAGTAGGAAAGGGGGAGTCCTACTCCTACTAGGAGGAGGACTCCTCCTCCTGGCGCGCCCTCTAGGGCCGGCCGGCCTCCCCCCTTGCTCCTTTATATATGGGAGCAGGGGGGCACCCTAGGACACACAAGTTGATCTAAGGATCGTTCCTTAGCCGTGTGCGGTGCCCCCCTCCACCATATTCCACCTCGGTCATATCGTCGCGAAGTTTAGGCAAAGCCCTGCGCCGGTAGAACATCATCATCATCACCACGCCGTCGTGCTGATGGAACTCATCCCCGACACCCTACTGGATCGGAGTCCGGGGAACGTCATCGAGCTGAACGTGTGCTGAACACGGAGGTGCCGTACGTTCGGTGCTTGGATCGGTCAGATCATGAAGACGTACGACTACATCAACCGCGTTGTCATAACGCTTCCGCTTTCGGTCTACGAAGGTACGTGGACACACTCTCCCCTCTCGTTGCTATGCCATCACCATGATCTTGCGTGTGCGTAGGAATTTTTTTGAAATTACTACGTTCCCCAACAGTGGCATCCGAGCCTGGTTTTATGCGTAGATGTCATATGCACGAGTAGAACACAAGCGAGTTGTGGGCGATACAAGTCATACTGCTTACCAGCATGTCATACTTTGGTTCGGCGGTATTGTGAGATGAAGCGGCCCAGACTGACATTACGCGTACACTTACGCGAGACTGGTTTCACCATTACGAGCACTCGTGCTTAAAGGTGGCTGGCAGGTGTCTGTTTCTCTCACTTTAGCTGAATCGAGTGTGGCTACGCCCGGTCCTTGCGAAGGTTAAAACAGCACTAACTTGACGAACTATCGTTGTGGTTTTGATGCGTAGGTAAGAATGGTTCTTGCTAAGCCCATAGCAGCCATGTAAAATTTGCAACAACAATGTAGAGGACGTCTAACTTGTTTTCGCAGGGCATGTTGTGATGTGATATGGTCAAGACATGATGCTATATTTTATTGTATGAGATGATCATGTTTTGTAACCGAAGTTATCGGAAACTGGCAGGAGCCATATGGTTGTCCCTTTATTGTATGAAATGCAAACGCCCTATAATTGCTTTACTTTATCAATAAGCGGTAGCGATAGTCGTAGAAGCAATAGATGGCTTAAACGACAACGATGCTATGATGGAGATCAAGGTGTCATGCCGGTGACGATGGTGATCACGACGGTGCTTCGGAGATGGAGATCACAAGCACAAGATGATGATGGCCATATCATATCACTTATATTGATTGCATGTGATGTTTATCCTTTATGCATCTTATCTTGCTTTGATTGACAGTAGCATTTTAAGATGATCTCTCACCCAAAATTATCAAGAAGTGTTCTCCCTGAGTATGCACCGTTGCCAAAGTTCCTCGTGCCCAGACACCACGTGATGATCGGGTGTGATAAGCTCTACGTCCATCTACAACGGGTGCAAGACAGTTTTGCACACGCAGAATACTCAGGTTATACTTGATGAGCCTAGCATATGCAGATATGGCCTCAGAACACGAAGACCGAAAGGTCGAACGTGAATCATATAGTAGATATGATCAACATAGTGATGTTCACCATTGAAAACTACTCCATCTCACGTGATGATCGGTTATGGTTTAGTTGATTTGGATCACGTGATCACTTAGATGACTAGAGAGATGTCTGTCTAAGTGGGACTTCTTAAGTAATATGATTAATTGAACTTAAATTTATCATGAACTTAGTACCTGATAGTATTTTGCTTGTCTATGTTTGTTGTAGATAGATGGCTCATGCTGTTGTTTCGTTGAATTTTAATGCGTTCCTTGAGAAAGCAAAGTTGAAAGATGATGGTAGCAATTACACGGACTGGGTCCGTAACTTGAGGATTATCCTCATTGCTGCACAGAAGAATTACGTCCTTGAAGCACCACTGGGTGCCAGGCCTGCTGCAGGAGCAACGCCAGATGTTGTGAATGTCTGGCAGAGCAAAGCTGAAGACTACTCTATAGTTCAGTGTGCCATGCTTTACGGCTTAGAACCGGGTCTTCAACGACGTTTTGAACATCATGGAGCATATGAGATGTTCCAGGAGTTGAAGTTAATATTTCAAGCAAATGCCCGGATTGAGAGATATGAAGTCTCCAATAAGTTCTACAGCTGCAAGATGGAGGAGAATAATTCTGTCAGTGAGCATATACTCAAAATGTCTGGGTATAATAATCACTTGATTCAACTGGGAGTTAATCTTCCGGATGATAGCGTCATTGACAGAATGCTCCAATTACTGCCACCAAGCTATAAGAGCTTCGTGATGAACTATAATATGCAAGGGATGAACAAAACAATTCCCGAGCTCTTCGCAATGCTAAAGGCTGCGGAGGTAGAAATCAAGAAGGAGCATCAAGTGTTGATGGTCAACAAGACCACTAGTTTCAAGAAAAAAGGCAAAGGGAAGAAGAAGGGGAACTTCAAGAAGAACAGCAAGCAAGTTGCTGCTCAAAAGAAGAAAACCAAGTCTGGGCCTAAGCCTGAAACTGAGTGCTTCTACTGCAAGCAGACTGGTCACTGGAAGTGGAACTGCCCCAAGTATTTGGCGGATAAGAAGGATGGCAAGGTGAACAAAGGTATATGTGATATACATGTTATTGATGTGTACCTTACTAATGCTCGCAGTAGCACCTGGGTATTTGACACTAGTTATGTTGCTAATATTTGCAACTCAAAACAGGGACTATGGATTAATCGAAGATTGGCTAAGGATGAGGTAACGATGCGCGTGGGAAATGGTTCCGAAGTCGATGTGATCGCGGTCGGCATGCTACCTCTAGATCTACCTTCAGGATTAGTTTTAGACCTGAATAATTGTTATTTGGTGCCAGCGTTAAGCATGAACATTATATCTGGATCTTGTTTGATGCGAGACGGTTATTCATTTAAATCAGAGAATAATGGTTGTTCTATTTATATGAGTAATATCTTTTATGGTCATGCACCTTTGAAGAGTGGTCTATTTTTATTAAATCTCGATAGTAGTGATACACATATTCATAATGTTGAAGCCAAAAGATGCAGAGTTGATAATGATAGTGCAACTTATTTGTGGCACTGCCCTTTAGGTCATATCGGTGTAAAACGCATGAAGAAACTCCATACTGATGGACTTTTGGAATCACTTGATTATGAATCACTTGGTACTTGCGAACCGTGCCTCATGGGCAAGATGACTAAAACACCGTTCTCCGGTACTATGGAGAGAGCAAGAGATTTGTTGGAAATCATACATACAGATGTATGTGGTCTGATGAATGTTGAAGCTCGTGGCGGATATCGTTATTTTCTCACCTTCACAGATGATTTGAGCAGATATGGGTATATCTACTTAATGAAACACAAGTCTGAAACATTTGAAAAGTTCAAAGAATTTCAGAGTGAAGTGGAAAATCATCGTAACAATCGTAACAAGAAAATAAAGTTTCTACGATCTGATCGTGGAGGAGAATATTTGAGTTACGAATTTGGTTTACATTTGAAACAATGCGGAATAGTTTCGCAACTCACGCCACCCGGAACACCACAACGAAATGGTGTGTCCGAACGTCGTAATCGTACTTTACTAGATATAGTGCAATCTATGATGTCTCTTACTGATTTACCGCTATCGTTTTGGGGATATGCTTTAGAGACGGCCGCATTCACATTGAATAGGGCACCATCAAAATCCGTTGAAACGACGCCTTATGAACTGTGGTTTGGCAAGAAACCAAAGTTGTCGTTTCATAAAGTTTGGGGCTGCGAGGCTTATGTGCAGAAACTTCAACCAGATGAGCTCGAACCTAAATCGAAGAAATGTGTCTTCATAGGATACCCAAAGGAGACTGTTGGGTACACCTTCTATCACAGATCCGAAGGCAAAACATTCGTTGCTAAGAATGGATCCTTTCTAGAGAAAGAGTTTCTCTCGAAAGAAGTGAGTGGGAGGAAAGTAGAACTTGATAAGATAACTGTATCTACTCCCTTATTGGAAAGTAGTTCATCACAGAAATTAGTTTCTGTGACACCCACACCAATTAGTGAGGAAGCTAATGATATTGATCATGAAACTTCAGATCATGTTTCTACTGAACCTCGTAGGTCTACCAGAATAAAATCCGCACCAGAGTGGTACGGTAATCCTATTCTAGAAGTCATGTTACTTGACCATGATGAACCTACGAACTATGAGGAAACGATGGTGAGCCCAGATTCCACAAAATGGCTAGAAGCCATGAAATCTGACATGGGATCCATGTATGAGAACAAAGTATGGACTTTGGTTGACTTGCCCGATGATCGGCAAGCCATTGAGAATAAATGGATCTTTAAGAAGAAGACTGACGCTGACGGTAATGTAACTGTCTATAAAGCTCGACTTGTTGCAAAATGTTTTCGACAAGTTCAAGGGGTTGACTATGATGAGACATTCTCACCCATAGCGATGCTTAAGTCTGTCCAAATCACGTTAGCAATTGCCGCATTTTATGATTATGAAAAATGGCAGATGGATGTCAAAACTGCATTCCTGAATGGATTTCTGGAAGAAGAGTTGTATATGATGCAACCGGAAGGTTTTATTGATCCCAAGGGAGCTAACAAAGTGTCCAAGCTCCAACGATCAATCTATGGTCTGGTGCAAGCCTCTCGGAGTTGGAATAAACGCTTTGATAGTGTGATCAAAGCATATGGTTTTATACAGACTTTTGGAGAAGCCTGTATTTACAAGAAAGTGAGTGGGAGCTCTGTAGCATTTCTAATATTATATGTGGACGACATATTGTGGATTGTAAATGATATAGAATTTCTAGATAGCATAAAAGGATACTTGAATAAAAGTTTTTCAATGAAAGACCTCGGTGAAGCTGCTTACATATTGGGCATCAAGATCTATAGAGATAGATCAAGACGCTTGATTGGACTTTCACAATGCATGTACCTTGATAAAGTGTTGAAAAGGTTCAATATGGATCACGCAAAGAAAGGGTTCTTGCCTATATTACAAGGTATAAAATTGAGTCAGACTCAATGCCCGACCACTTCAGAAGATAGAGAGAAAATGAAAGGAGTTCCCTATGCTTCAGCCATAGGCTCTATCATGTATGCAATGCTGTGTACCAGACCTGATGTGTGCCTTGCTATTAGTTTGGCAGGGAGGTACCAAAGTAATCTAGGAGTGGATCACTGGACAGCGGTCAAGAACATCCTGAAATACCTGAGAAGGACTAAGGATATGTTTCTCGTATATGGAGGTGACAAAGAGCTAGTCGTAAACGGTTACGTCGATGCAAGCTTTGACAATGATCCGGACGATTCTAAATCGCAAACCAGATACATATTTTTATTAAACGGTGGAGCTGTAAGTTGGTGCAGTTCTAAACAAAGCGCCGTGGCGGGATCTATATGTGAAGCGGAGTACATAGCTGCTTCGGAAGCAGCAAATGAAGGAGTCTGGATGAAGGAGTTCATTTCCGATCTAGGTGTTATACCTAGTGCATCGGGACCAATGAAAATCTTTTGTGACAATACTGGTGCAATTGCTTTGGCAAAGGAATCCAGATTTCACAAGAGGACCAAGCACATCAAGAGACGCTTCAATTCCATCCGGGACCAAGTCCAAGTGGGAGACATAGAAATTTGCAAGATACATACGGATCTGAATGTTGCAGACCCGTTGACTAAGCCTCTCTCACGAGCAAAACATGATCGGCACCAAGACTCCATGGGTGTTAGGATCATTACTATGTAATCTAGATTATTGACTCTAGTGCAAGTGGGAGACTGAAGGAAATATGCCCTAGAGGCAATAATAAAGTTATTATTTATTTCCTTTTATCATGATAAATGTTTATTATTCATGCTAGAATTGTATCAACCGGAAACATAATACATGTGTGAATACATAGACAAATATAGTGTCACTAGTATGCCTCTACTTGACTAGCTCATTAATCAAAGATGGTTAAGTTTCCTAACCATAGACATGAGTTATCATTTGATTAATGGGATCACATCATTAGGAGAATGATATGATTGACTTGACCCATTCCGTTAGCTTAGCACTTGATCGTTTAGTATGTTGCTATTGCTTTCTTCATGACTTATATATGTTCCTATCACTATGAGATTATGCAACTCCCGTTTACCGGAGGAACACTTTGTGTGCTACCAAACGTCACAACGTAATTGGGTGATTATAAAGGTGCTCTACAGGTGTCTCCGAAAGTACATGTTGGGTTGGCGTAATTCGAGATTAGGTTTTGTCACTCCGATTGTCGGAGACGTATCTCTGGGCCCTCTCGGTAATACACATCACTTAAGCCTTGCAAGCATTCTAACTAATGAGTTAGTTATGGGATGATGTATTACAGAATGAGTAAAGAGACTTGCCGGTAACAAGATTGAACTAGGTATTGGATACCGATGATCGAATCTCGGGCAAGTAACATACCGATGACAAAGGGAACAACGTATGTTGTTATGCGGTTTGACCGATAAAGATCTTCGTTGAATATGTAGGAGCCAATATGAACATCCAGGTTCCACTATTGGTTATTGATCAAGAATAGTTCTAGGTCATGTCTACATAGTTCTCGAACCCATAGAGTCCGCACGCTTAACGTTACGATGACAGTTTTATTATGAGTTTATAAGTTTTGATGTATCGAAGTTTGTTCGGAGTCACGGATGTGATCACGGACATGACGAGGAGTCTCGAAATGGCCGAGACATAAAGATTGATATATTGGACGGCTATATTCGGACACCGGAAGTGTTCCGGGCGTTCGCGGAGAAAACCGGAGTGACGGAGGGTTACCGGAACCCCCCCGGGAGAGTAATGGGCCTTATGGGCCTTAGTGGAGAGAGAGAGAGGGGCGGCCAGCATGGGCCGCGGGCCCCCTCCCCCTCTGGTCCGAATTGGACTAGGAAGGGCGGGCAGCGCCCCCCTCTTTCCTTCTCCCTCTCCCCCTTCCTTTCCCCTCCTAGTAGGAGTAGGAAAGGGGGAGTCCTACTCCTACTAGGAGGAGGACTCCTACTCCTGGCGCGCCCTCTAGGGCCGGTCGGCCTCCCCCCTTGCTCCTTTATATACGGGGGCAAGGGGGCACCCTAGGACACACAAGTTGATCTACAGATCATTCCTTAGCCGTGTGTGGTACCCCCCTCCACCATATTCCACCTCGGTCATATCGTCGCGGAGTTTAGGCGAAGCCCTGCGCCGGTAGAACATCATCATCGTCACCACGCCATCATGCTGACGGAACTCATCCCTGACACCCTGTTGGATCGGAGTCCGAGGAACGTCATCGAGCTGAACGTGTGCTGAACACGGAGGTGCCGTACGTTCGGTGCTTGGATCGGTCGGATCGTGAAGACGTACGACTACATCAACCGCGTTGTCATAACGCTTCCGCTTTCGGTCTACGAGGGTACGTGGACACACTCTCCCCTCTCGTTGCTATGCCATCACCATGATCTTGCGTGTGCGTAGGAATTTTTTTGAAATTACTATGTTCCCCAACAGATATGACTAACATCATCATGCCAAGGTAGAGCAAACACCTTGGGGGTAAATAGGAGTGGTCAGCGGCGTCTGAATCCGCCTCAGAACAGATATCTTCCTCTGGATTATAATCTGGAGAGGGGTGGGGAGGGTTTGCCATTGAACCCACCATGGAGCGATGTCTGCATGACATTGTATTGCCGCGCAAAACTCTTCTCTTTTTCTCTACATGTTCAGCATGACTGTGTACAATATCTGACATGCATACGAAAAAATATGGTGAGATTATGTAAGGAGAGCATGCAAAAATTTAGAGTGATGGTAACAACCAGTGGATGGATCCAAAAATAATGATAGCAGGCTGATGATTGCTTTAAATTAATAAAAAGACAGATGATGATTGCTTTACTATTTGTTTCCCACCCAAGATGAACAAAATAGGCATACCCTAGGTGAACCAGATATTAGACAGACATACTATTCATTGCTGCCTCGGTATGTGCCCCACAACTAATTTAGAAC
Source organism: Triticum aestivum (assembly GCF_018294505.1). Taxonomy (NCBI): domain Eukaryota; kingdom Viridiplantae; phylum Streptophyta; class Magnoliopsida; order Poales; family Poaceae; genus Triticum; species Triticum aestivum. The sequence goes on from NC_057801.1 coordinate 616,939,693, forward strand.
TCAAGTTTGAACATGAATTTGGACCTGAGTTGGGAGTCCAAGAGCTGAACAGGACGATAAAGTAGCAGGTAAGTTTAAGCAATGCATAACATAAGCAGAAACAAAAGAGTGCGACCTCTCTTGTGGACCCGTGTACTCCTCAGGTTCATCTGCTGAGTCAGTGATGGTGATGTCATTGGGGTGGGTGCCGGCGGCAGGGAAGGAGATCTGAGGCAACGAAAGACGGTCAGGATGTCGTTGGTGGATGCTTCTGTCGATGGAGCTGCTCATGTGAGGTGGACGACGTCGCGACAGGAGCAGGACAAACCACACAAAGTTCCCTTCGACACGTACGTGTAACTGAAGTTTCTGCAAGGGATCATTTGGCTCGCATGATTCTTAAAACGCAGGGATAGGAAAAACACCAGAATAGGATAGGAAAATGCACATGGTAAACAGAGCATTTGTAAACACATGATTTCTGTCAACTTGGGTGTTTGGTTTACAGGAATTGGAAGAGCAGAGGAATGCAAAAAAACATGGCCAAAATAAAGAGAAACCATATGAAAGCGTGTACAGTTAGAATGTTATTATGGCACTAATGCACTTGGTCTTGTTTTCATGCATAGGATTTTGAAAAGTAGGTCCAGGTGGATGTTTTGCTTCATTCCTTTCAACAAAATGCATGAATAATTGAATAGTAGGGTGCCATTGAAAAATTCCCTATTGCTATGTTTTTCCTTTGAACCAAAATAGCCCAAATGGATCGACGTGAATTTATAGTAATAAGTGATGCAACAAGTGTACAACCTGTTTGCCGTAGCCGTGTCGACCTCAACATCATTGGGTTGGTCGCTGAAGCAGTTGAGGCAGAGGTGGTTGTCGGAGGTGTGGAGGAAGATCTGAGGAATCTGTAGATGATGTCTAGGGCACTGCTCTGTTGTGATGGATCGTTCTGTCGTTGGAGCAGCTCCGGTGAGCCGTAAGACATCAAGGCTGAAGCAGCACAAGACTGACATAATCAATCTCAAGTGGGATTCTAATAGAATCTCCAATAGATGATGAAAAATGGATGTAAAATTAACATCACCAAAAACCACCTGACTACAACACATGAGGTAAAAACTGTTGACTCTGAACTTAACTGTCGAAACTGAAATTTACTGTGGAATCTGAATGCTACTGTCGAAACTGAACGCAATGGTAGCAGAGAGGCACTTGACATGTAGTTTAGGGAGGGCCTGCAGTTCATCTTCAACCTGCACACCCCTGAGCCGCCTGCCACCACCGGCCGAACCACCGGCCCCAGCGCCGCCTCGCCCCGAAACAACTCACCACCGCCGCCCCGGCCAGCCCTCTAGGCCCCCCGCCCCCCACCCTGAACCCTAAGATAGATAGTGGGGTACCTCTCCGGTGAGCCCCCGTCCCCGCTGCTGGTGGTTCTTCCTTAACTCCGGCGAGCCCCCCCAACCCCTGAAAATCGAATGACCCAAAAGTCGATTCAGTCGAGTGAAGTATGGCTTAATCGGAGCAGAGCAGTAGGACGAGCATGGGGGAGAGCAGAAGCAGCAGCTGGGCGAGTGAGCGATCGAGCGAGAGCCGGAGCAGCAGCAGCAGCGCGAGCAAGCGAGCGAGAGCCGGAGCAGCAGCACCAGATCCGGCTGGTATGGACGCTGTCGCCGAAGGGGCCTTGCACTAGGGGAGAGCCACCGTGGAGATGTCGCCCGCGGAGCTAGTTTCAAGGTAGCCACTCCATGGGTGTGCGGGATGGAGCACCGTCGGCGCCGAGAGCTCGAGTTAAGGAGAAGGTGTGATGCGATGAGTGTACAACCTCTTTGGTGGCGCCGATTAGGCCTCGACTTCGTCCGAGGAGTCGGTGAGGATGCTGCGGTTCCGATGGAGCAGGTTAAGGTGGCGCTGTGGGGATGGAGCAGCCGCGATAGACGAGGCGATCATCGGAGCAGCTCCTTGGAGGTGGAGGACGGGGCGGCTGAACCGGCGAGACAGCGAGATGGACGACGGATCCTCATCCGGGGAGGTGGACGAGGGACGTCGAGCTGTTGCGGTGGACGACGTCGTCGGGGAAGAGGCTCTGGCTGGGCAGCGGTGACGTGGCGGATGGAGGAGGGTGGGTTTTCGCAGCTGGAGCGGAGAGGTTATGGTGGCATGGGATTTCGAATGGCGAAAAGGGGGCGATGGGAGGGGGTGAAGCATGACTTAGTGACGCGCTTGTCCAAATGTAGGGTGTGTTACAAAAGTAACCGCCACCGATTTGAACTAGCGGCCCTTTCGGCTCAGGGTTAGAAGGTGGATTTCGCGTGTCGGGATTTGGCAGCTGGAGGGAGTTTTCGCGCGCGTTGTAATTTTGGGATAGCAAGGCACGGGTTGTGAAGGTGCCAGTTTGGGAGCACGATATCTGAATTTTCGGGATATGACAAGACGTGGGTTGAATTTTAGGGACAAGCCTAACGTGTAGTAATATTGTACTTGTACGTACCAAATCAATTTGCACTTCCCTTAACTAAAAAGAAAACGAAAAAAATAAAACTATTCACACCACACAAAGAGAGAGTCTTGCCCCGTTTTACTATACAAATGCTATTCAAAGCTACTCCCTCCTTCCATCTATATAGGGCCTAATGCGTTTTTCGATGCTAACTTTGACCAAATATTAGAGCAATGATATATGACATGCAACTTACACAAAGCACACCGTAAACTTTGTCTGTGAAAGGTTCTTTCAATGATATAATTTTCACATTGTGCATGCCATGTACTATTAATCTTGTCAATAGTCAAAGGCGGTCTTAAAAATCTCATTACTCCCTATATAGATGGAAGGAGGGAGTATGAATCCATGTTATGTCTGATTAATTTTTTTCGCTTGTTGTATAATGCATGTAACCTACTCATACCAACATTTTAGTGCATTCCAAATGTCTATACTACCGCTGCAATTCGATCTAAATTTGAATTCATTTCTCTATTTCAATAAGAATCTACAATCATGATTGTTTCCAACTTCAACCATCATTCGTGTATTACCTTAATAACACAGCACATGATTACTATAGAGATAGATATGAACTATGTGTACAACATGAACTCGAATTCTATTTTTTGAATACACTTGATGTTGATTCCAAATAATAGTACATTTGATGTACTAACTATATATTCATAATCTAAACCATGTTCCATACGTACACTGTGTTTATCACACAAAGTATAGTGCCCTGCCCCCTACATTATGACAAGTATTTAGACCTGAGTTGCAAAAGCCACACATTAGCCCAAATTATAATCAATGTTCTACATTATGATATCTTCTTCAAGTATGCGTATCCACCTTTTTATAATGAATTATGATCTTTGTTCGTCTTTTACACCTTCACAATCCTCTTCTATTTGTAGCTAGCTAGCGCTAACTTTCTATCGTGCATGCACACGCCCGCCCCCCTCACACACCCTTAGCGTCCCCTCCATCGCGCACGTTCATTATTTCTCTTTAGGTTGTCCACCAGCGGTGTGTGTAGGCCCCCGACTCCTTCTTTCTGGCACACACCGGTCGATATACCTCTCTAGCCAAGTGTGCCTAGAACAAACACATATATACTTCCCCTCTTCTCTTCTCACCGTCCATGCCCCCATATGTCCAATACGATTCCACGCAGGTGCACACTCCCGCCCCTCTTTTCATTAATCACATGCTCGCACACTCCTCTCCCCTCGACATGGTAGGCCTCTCGCACCACCTCCTAGCCACACCCTCTCCCCCTGTCTGCCTCCCCGGACCTTATTTGCTTCTAACACATGCAGGCGTGTATATGAACTGATCTCCCTGCATATAGCCAGGTCGACTATAATTCGTTTTCACCAAGCACCAATACACTTACCTCGCTAGTTATGTCTCTCCTTTTCTCGGACACACGACGGTTGATCTTCCTATGTAGTTACGCATGCTTACGACAACCATATCTTCTCCAATCATCATCCTTGAATACCACCCGACCCGTCTCTCACACGCACGTGCATAAACAGACAGACAGACATCCCCCGCCCTCTCTTATTGATATTGCACTCATACCCTCCGTTTGTCTAGCAGGCCTCTCCCACCATTTGTGAGATGCCACTCCACCACCAACCCTCTGACTCTCTACCTTTATCTTTTTCCCAACCTTATTCCTCTGCTACACATATCCATGGATGTCGATCGATCTCCCTCAATACATACCTAGGTATCTCTCCTTCCCCACACATATACTAGTCGACCAGTCTCTACCCCGCCCCCCCCCCCACACACACACCGATAGTCGAACATTGTAGCTAGGTATCCATGCCACGGAGAAGAACTGCACTTCTGCCCTCTCAAATTCCAGTAGGCCAGCCGCCCTGTATCTTTGACATGGGCAAACACAAATTCGATGGCACTCTTTATCGATCGCGTAGCCACACACTTCATCCCTGTTTTCAATTCTATCGATATCTCACGTCCATGACTCCGTTTCACACACATTGCATATGTTATGTTTTTCTGATTGAGATATCATCAACACATTGCCTCTGTTTCGCACAAACCATCTCTGTCACACCCACCCACGTACGTACCTACACCTAAAGAAGAAGTGCACGCAGGACGCACATACTCACGTCTCATTCGCGGCCACACCCGCGCTGGTACGCGGTGGAGTTCGTTTCTGTATGAAAAGGCAGCCCACGTGATAATTTGATGCGTGTAGCGGTTGTTTACTCGAAGGAGGGTTGGGTACCACGCCTAGAAAAACGATTGCCATGGGGAAAATGGAAAAATGGGTTTGTCTCTGGTGAGTCTCGTCACAGAATCTCACATAAGGCCGCCGTGGTCTCTTTCTCTCTCTCTCTCAGCGTTGGTCAGTGATCCGGCCGCATCCCGTCCTCCGGCGGAAAGGGAGGATGTGCATCGTATCTTCGTTCGATGGCGTTTAGGCAGCTCGTCCCGATCTGCGGTACCTGCTGTTCTCTCCGACCAAGCTCCAGTGCGGTAGGGCCTTCACCACTTGCTCGCTGCCGCAGTATGGGCAGATCCCGGCCGCCGGCGCCCTCCTAGTAACATCCGGACGACCCTCAGGTACAGCTTCCTCCGGCCTTGCTCCACTGCCCATCTTCCCACGTTGCTCCATGTGGATCTTCTTTAGTTGTTTGCTTAAATTGTATCTTGGCCGGCGTACTTTCCATCTTGTAATCTCGTCCTCAAACCATTTTGATAAACCACGATGTGCTATCTTTCCCTTTTTACATGGAACATGCTTCTTTTTTGTCGGCGTATGTGTCTTCAACTTGTGTTATGGGGCAGTAATTGTTTCCTTTCGACCTCCTTTTGCAAACAAGGCTATCCATTTTCACCTTGTTGCTATTGCGACCTTTTGGTGAACTGCACAAATCACTTTTCTGAAGAGTGTTTTCCTATCCTCCTTATCCAACTCCGTGCCTAATCTTCTCCAACAAGAAGTTAGTCCTAAAGAGAGATCGTAGAGGTGATCGACTTCTATTTATGTGTGTTATGTTTCATTATCTAGTTCCACTATTATTGTAATCACACTGATTGGATATCTTTGCAAACAGGGATGGTCCGCCAGATTTTAGTGGAGCTGCACAAAATGATCAGATTGTGGTGTCCTTCATACACCTCTTTTTTGGCTACAGAGCTGGGTGAAACTAGCTGCCAAGCAATGAACACTGTGCCAAGGAAATGGCGCCATGCCTACGAACAACATCGATCAATTATATTTTTTTCTTTATTTGTACCCATTCTCACAACTTTGTCTTCAGTTTTGATGTGAATATTGACGCCGATCTGCGAACCATTGAGATGCATTAGCCATGATAGTTTCATTTTTATTTGATGGAATATTGTAACGAGATAATCTCGAGGCAAGACACATGAATCCTAAGTTGAAACCTTTTTTTTCCTGCGGGAACCAGAGTTGAAACCTTCATAGCATCACAGTACAATTTCATCAAAATTATGCGTACATATAAACAAATCCTGAAGGATTAATAGCAATGCCAGAAACAATTCAACTTCGTTTCGCTGACATGTTGGACATCCTTCATCCGGCTCCACCTACCATGCAGCAATATTGAGTGCACAACACAACTTCAGGGAAAGATTCACCCTGGTTGTTGTGTCGTAGTAGTAATGACTAGTGAGAAGTCAAATCACAGAGCCCCACCTTCCCCACAGTAAGTTGCTCGGACGAAGCAACCATCATTTCTCTGTTCCTTGAATCCGCTGGTAATCCCATTTTCCCACAGTAATAAGTTGCTCAGGCGAATCAACCATCACTATATCCTCTCACTTGTGATGACCACAGGAGCTATCCATTCAGATTGCATGTTAAAAAAATAAAGGTCGATAACTAATGCTGCAAACTTTCAAAAAAAAGCTAATGCAGCACCTCGGGCCAACGCGGCCAGATCGCATTTTGCACTAGAAATTACACATCATGTTTCGTTGACATGTGGTCCCGTTCCAACATATCAGTGAGACGACAGCGAGTAGTAGGAGTATTTCCGAACCGACGTGTAGGCCAGGGCGCCCCTTCGTGAACCATGGCAAATTGGCAACCGTCCACCAACTCTTCGCCTTTCCCTCTTGATTTGGAACTGTTGTCGCATCCTCTTCCTCTCTGAGGGAGTCCTGGACTAGGGGGTGTCCGGATAGCCGAACTATCATCTTTGTCCAGCCTCCAAGACTATGAAGATACAAGATTGAAGACTCCGTCCCGTGTCTGCATGGGATCTCCTTGGCGTGGAAGGCAAGCTTGGCGATACGGATATGTAGATCTCCTACCATTGTGACCGACTCTGTGTAACCCTAACCCTCTCTGGTGTCTATATAAACCGGAGGTTTTTAGTCCGTAGGACGAACAACAATCATACCATATGCTAGCTCCTAGGGTTTAGCCTCATTGATCTCATGGTAGATCTACTCTTGTACTACACATATCATCAATATTAATCAAGCAGGAGTAGGGTTTTACCTCCACCGAGAGGGCCCGAACCTGGGTAAAAACATCGTGTCCCTTGTCTCCTTTTACCATCCGCCTAGACGCACAATTCGGGACCCCCTACCCGAGATCCGCCGGTTTTTACACCGACATTGGTGCTTTCAGTGAGAGTTCCTCTGTGTTGTCGCCATCAGGAAGGATGCCTCGTCCCATCTTTAAAGACAGCGCCATTGCTAAAGGAGCTTTGGCCATCGGCCAAACTCTCTGACTAGGCGGTTTTCTTATGACCGCCTGTTCGGCCGCCGCGCCAACGATGACGTCTCGGATCATCGAAAGCAATCTTCACGTTAACTCGGAACTTGCCGAGCAGCTAGATCCGATGGATCTCTCCTCCTTAAACAAGCTCTTGGATTGCATCGCCTCCCTGGGAGTCGCTACAGACTATGATCAGATTGGGCCTAAAACCGATCTAAGAGATATCAACTCTCCCCAGGCTACCCACCACGTTGCTGTGGTAGAGGAACAGTACGGCGACCCTTCTTCTATATTAAGGACTAGCTATGTCCGGATTCCCGACCCCTCCATGCCGGATTCCCGCGGAGGGACGGACGTCGATCAAGTCCTGAACCTAAAGTCAGGCAGCAGGCTGGATTCATTGGACAATATCCAAAAACCCAAGCTTCGAAGTTCGGAAACTTTTCGGCCCTTGAGTCTTAGATTGGACGGGGTCCCGGACTTTATTCCACCCACCCACCCAAACATAAACGATCTATCCCGAATCCGGCAAGAGCCCGCTGAAACAGTACACCATTACTAGGCCAGATTCCTCCTGGTTATGGACAGGATAAAGTACTGCTGCGAGGAAGACACAATTTCACTTTTCTGCAATAATTGCACGGACAAGGGAATCCTAAACGCCATAAGTCATCGTGAAATTACACGCTTCGCTGACTTGGCGTCCATAGTACGAAAGTACTGTGCGATGGAGAGCGCCTGGAAAACCGAAACCAAATTTTGGGATAATCCGGCCCCGAATACAACCCTAGTCCGAAATCAGAGGGTGCATCATCACCAGGCACATGGGTTAAACACCAAAAAGCAAAAAACCCCTAAAGGGCACGGAACCGTACTGGAGGGATGGCTCAATGGAACCTGCAAGATTCATAGTACAGAGGGCACCACTCCAACTCATAGCCTTCGATCATGTTGGATACTACGGCAGGTGGCCAAAAGTGGCGAAGAGCTTCTAGCCCCAGAGAACCAGCCCAGCAACACCAGTACGGTATTAACAGTCTTCGAGACTTTCGCATCAAATAATATGTGGAAACGAACACTCCGCGGCCTTGCCGAAGTCTACCAAGTAGCAACAATAAATCCATGGAGTGACACGGCTATTACATTTAACGCCAGTGACGAACCTAAATTCCGAACAGCTCGAGCACCAGCCGCATTGGTCCTCAGTCCAATAGTGGACGGCTTTCGCCTGACCAAGGTACTCATGGATGGCGGCAGCGGATTAAACCTCATTTACGAGGAAACCCTTCGAAAAATAGATATAGACTGGAACCGCATTGAGCGAAGCAGCACAACATTTAGAGGAATAATCCCTAGTCGGGAAGAACGCTGCACAGGAAAAATTACACTGGATGTGGTGTTCGGCTCGCCGGACAATTACAGGTCCGAGGAGGTCACGTTCCAAGTGGCATCGTTCAATAGCGGATATCACGCTTTATTGGGGCGAGAGGCATTCACAATTTTTCAAGCTATACCCCATTACGGGTACATGAAGCTCAAATTGCCCGGGCCCAACGGAATCATCACTCTTGCCAGTGATCCAGACATAGCACTCCGCGCCGAAAATAAGACAGCCGCACTAGCCCTCGAGGCACTATCTGAAGCCCTAGCGGCCGAGGAACTCACTGCGCTATGCTCCATGGTGAACAGGGACGATGGGATACTCGACAAGAGATCCAAGTCCACCTCTTTTAAGCCAGCGGATGAAATAGTCAAATTCCAAGTCCATCCAATGGACCCTACAAAGACGACATCCATTGGGGCACAGTTAAACCCCGACGTAGACGCCGCACTACGAGAATTCCTATGGGAAAATTGGGATATTTTTGCCTGGCACCCTTCAGACATGCCAGGAATCCCACGCCGGCTAGCCGAGCACAGCCTAAACATCCTAAAAGGATTCAAGCCAGTCAAACAGGCTCTTCGGAGATTTTCCGAACCTAAGAGACAGGCAATGGGAGAGGAGCTAGCCAAACTATTGGAAGCCGGATTCATCAGAGATATAAAACATCCGTACTGGCTAGCGAACCTGGTGATGGTACCAAAGAAAGATAAATCCTGGCGCCTATGTGTCGACTTCAAGGACCTTAACAAGACTTGTCCAAAGGATCACTTCCCCCTCCCCCGCATCGATCAAATTATCGATGCTACCGTTGGGCACGATTCATTGTGCTTCCTCGACGCATACTCCGACTACCACCAAATCAAGATGGCGGAACCAGACCAAGCCGCGATGACATTCATCACTCCATACGGCCCATTCTGCTTCAACACAATGCCCTTCGGGCTCAAAAACGCCGGCGCAACATATCAGCGCATGATTCAGACATGTCTGGCAAACCAGATCGGCAAAACAGTTGAGGCATATGTAGATGATGTGGTCGTCAAATCCAAGCATGTCGAAACTCTAGTAGACGACTTGAGACTCACATTCGACAATCTCTGAACATACGACATTAAGCTAAATCCGGAAAAATGCATCTTCGGCGTACCAGCCGGAAAGCTCTTGGGCTTCATTGTATCCGGTAAAGGAATTGAAGCAAACCCAGCCAAGATCCGAGCTCTGTCACAATTGGATAGCCCAAAAGACCTCAAAAAAATTCAAAAATTGATAGGATGCATGGCGGCTCTAAGCCGCTTTATCTCCCATTTGGGTGAAAAGGCATTACCCCTTTATCGCCTCCTCCGTCGCATCGAACACTTCGAGTGGACGGATGCCGCCACGGCCGGACTCGAAGAAATAAAAGCCATATTGGTAACAAATCCGGTCCTGGCCGCGCCCAATATGGGCGAACCAATGTTATTATATATCGCGGCAACACATCAAGTTGTAAGCGTGGTGCTCGTCGTCGAACGAGAAACGAACGGACACAAGTTCCCCCTTCAAAAACCAGTTTACTACGTGTCCACTGTCCTAACTCCATGCAAGTCCCGGTATCCACATTATCAAAAGATAGCGTACACGGTGTTCATGGCATCTCGGAAGCTGCGACACTACTTTCAAGAGTGTTTGATAACAGTAGCCTCCGAAGTACCTCTTAATGATATTATAAACAACCGCGACGCAATTGGCCGGATTGCAAAATGGGCCATTGAGCTCCTCCCATTTGGCATAGCCTATAAACCACGGTGAGCTATCAAGTCGCAAGTTTTGGCTGACTTCGTCGCCGAATGGACTGAAGCCGAACTCCCTAAAGAGTATGGTGCATATTCCAATTGGATCATGCACTTCGACGGCTCCAAAATGTTGGCTGGCCTGGGGGCTGGCGTCGTCCTGACATCCCCAACCGGAGGCATGGTCCAATACGTACTCCAGATAATGTACAGGGACTCTAACAACGCAGCCGAATACGAGGCCCTTCTACATGGCCTCCGGATGGCGGTCTCCATGGGCATTAAACGCCTAGAGGTGCGCGGGGATTCGAACCTCGCAATATCCCAAATAAATGGAGACTTCGACGCCAAGGATCCGAAAATGGCAGCTTACCGTAACGCCGTCCTAAAAATGTCATCTCGGTTTGAAGGGCTCGAATTTCACTGTATAGCCCGGGATAATAACCAGGCGGCGGACGTATTGGCACGCATCACCGCAAAGCGCGATGCCGTCCCTCCCAACATATTCCTGGAACGGCTTTTCAAGCCATCCGTACTATCGGAAGGGGAGTCTGGAAACAACAATCCATTCCCAACCGCACTGCCCGACACCGAACATTCTGACATAACCGGTGGCTCTGCCAATGAAATAACATATTTAGCCCACGAAATAATGGCAGTCATTGCCCCGTGGATGGAACCATTCCTAGCCTACTTAACTAGGCAGGAACTTCCTGAGGACCAAAACGAGGCCCGCTGCATAGTACGGCGATCAAAAGCCTATAAGGTCCATGAGGGAGAGCTTTATAAGAAAAGCACAACCGGAGTCCTTCAAAGGTGTATCTCCGAAGAGGAAGGGCGAAATCTTCTGGCTGAAATTCATGCCGGACTCGGTGGGCACCACGCCGCAGCCCGGGCCCTTGTAGGCAAGGCCTTCCGTACAGGATTTTATTGGCCGACGGCCTAGGCAGATGCTCAGGACTTAGTCCAATGATGTGTCGGTTGCTAGATCTTTGCTAATCAAAGCCACATGCCATCCACCGCCCTCGAAACTATACCCATCACCTGGCAGTTCGCGGTCTGGGGGCTTGACATGGTTGGACCCCTTAAAGGAGGAACCCACAAGCAAAAATACCTATTGGTCATGGTGGATAAATTCACCAAATGGATAGAGGCCAAGCCAGTTAGGACGGCCGAATGTGGACCCGTGATAGACTTCATATCAAGGGTAGTACACCGTTACAGCGTCCCCCATAGCATCATCACTGATAACGGCATGAACTTCACGGCCGACGAGGTTAAACTCTGGTGCAAAAACATGGGCATCAAGCTCGACTATGCTTCGGTCTATCACCCTCAAACTAACGATCAAGTCGAGTGAGCAAATGGTCTAATCATGAGCAGCATTAAACCCAGACTAGTGCGGTCCCTCAAGGAATCGAACACACACTGGGTAGAGGAGCTCGACTCTGTACTCTGGGGGCTGCGGACCACACCGAATCGCACCACCGGATTCACACCATTTTTTATGGTATACGGGACAGAGGCAGTTTTGCCCTGCGACATAATTCATGACTCACCTCGCGTGCGCATGTACGAAGAAAGAGAAGCCGAGTTGGATCGGCAGGAAAATTTGGACGCCTTAGAGGAGGAGCGCGACATGGCAAAAGCTCGTTCCGCATTCTATCAACAGCAGGCTCGGAGATATCAAAGCAAAGAAGTGCGGGCCAAAGCTTACAATGTTGGCGAACTAGTTCTACGCCTGCCGGACAAGAAAAATGACAAACTCAAGCCCAAATGGGAAGGTCCCATCATCATCGATCAAGTCCTGACCGGTGGAGCGTACCGTCTGCGAAACGCATCGGATGACCGACTCGAGCCGAATCCATGGAACGCAGCCCATCTCCGAAGATTCTATGCCTAGCACCGGATTTTGAGTTCGTCTGCTTCCTCCGTCTACATTTTATACTTTAGCTGTCTTTTTATTTCTCTCCTTCCCCCTCCTTTTTCTTAAAAGCCTTTGGAGGCTTGTCTGTGCATTGTTCGCACACACTTGACGTGCTACTCGCGCTCATTATACCTGGGGGCTTCTTTAAAAGAAGCTTATTTATACGGGCCTTATGCCCAACACATGCGTCAAACTTCCGCATGTACCTTATGTACTTAAGTTTTGGCCAAGCTGGGTTGCCTGGCTCCTGTGCTTACCCCTACGTTCCCGATTGTTCGGCTAGGTGGTAAAGGGAGCACCTCTGCGATTGTTACTGCCGGGTCAGCCGGATGTGTACCTTAGACTGGGTGAAGCCGAAAGCTAGCGTTCTTAAGGGAATATTCGGTCGATGAACTAAAAGACGATTTCTTACCTATTCATTTATCTGCCCCCAGATGCTTTTCTGCTTTTTTTCGCAGTCCGGACATGCACTTTAGGGCATGCCTCCCAGGGAAAAGAACCCCTAACGGAACTATTCTCCCTGGAAGATGTTTCTTACTAACCATGTAATATAACATAACTAGTTGGGCACTTGTCTGATAAAGCACTAATGACCCCTACGCCTGGTTTCCACGCATGCCCCGGTTCTTACATAACCGCGAGGGTATTCGGACACACTCTGGACTGTCGGGTCCCGAGGTTGAAGCGAAAAGGTCCGCTACGACAAACGATCTACAATCCGGCTAGAAGGCATTTTACATGTCATTTTAAATTACATAGTCAAATTGACTGATCGTATTCCTCTTCAATACCATCTAACAGGCTGTCTAGTTTATAGTAAAGCTGGGAATACTTTGTGGCCAACTCTACTTGGCCGTATACTAAGCTCACAGGGATCTCCTTCCCATCGGGCCCCATGGGTCCGACCTCGGCCATGTGGTTTGGGTCAGCCTTCCTGTACCACGTCTTCACCATGGCACAGGCCTCCCTGGCGCCTTGACGGCAGGCCGTTATCTTCCATAGCCGGAAGCGCCGCCGTGCTCCCTGAATCTTCTCTGCAAGCTCTCCAAGGCCTTTTGGTAGGGAGATGGATGGCCACAAGTCCTGGGCGACGCCTCTCATCGCCTGCCGAACTCGTTCGTGAAGTTGCAGCAGCTCGGGAAGAAGGTCACCCGTTGAACCGGGCATTTCCTCTGCAGGACGACCTGTGAGCATACCTACAGACAAATTTCTGTTAGTCGACTTCCTCGCCAAACTCTTTTTTAAGATTCGCTCAAGCACTTACTATAAATGCCGCGACGAAGCCGCCGATTCTCCTTAACGGAGTCAGACAGCTGGGCTCGAACATCTTTTAGTTCCTCGCCCAGCTCGGTGTCGGCATCTTGGAGGTTATTTTTCTCTTGCCGCACCCTTGTAAGCAATTTCTCACCGGCCTTTAACCGGCGCAGGAGCTGTTGCTTGTCCGGATCTAGTCCGGTGCCATCTGCAAAATTATTGTCAGACTTATACACACGCCGCATTTAGCAAATTACTTCTCTTTAGAAGCATATATTACCAGAGGGGGTCTCTTTGGCTTCCCCTGTCGCGGCTAGCGCGGCCTCAAGTTGGGCCTTGCACTCTTGAAGCTCCTGGGACAGTTGGGTATTATTTTCTGTAACATCCTGCATAACAAATGATCCTTAAATTAGTTACTCTATCTATTTTAAGTCTCGGGGGCTACTGGCATATATAACTGTCAAAATTCCTCACCCGTATGTCTTTCACATACTGCTCTATGGCTCTAGCTAGACCATCTTGAGCGGCACGAAGGTGTGCATCTCCCGAATTAAAGGCATCCAATGCCTCTGGGGAGAAACACGCGTCACGAAGAACTGTTCGGCGGCGCCTGTGATTCATGGCGCTCTCCACCTCAGATCGAGTGGCGGACAACCTGTCGGCATCCTTCGTTGGAGGAGCATCCGACGCGCGCCTTGTGTTAACCTCCCCCTCTGGACCTGGCGTTGGAGCCTGGCTGGCGGAGGCTCGATTGGCAACCTCTCCGGACACAGTCCGGCGAGCGCTCTTTTTCCTGAAAAGGTCAACGTTAGTATGCCTTCCAGGAATCTTTCCTTGAAACACGATGGCATGCCATACCGTTGCGGCAACGTCTCGATCCGCACCGCACTTCTTTTCCGCCTGCTGGGCCGAGCTGCCCCTTGTTGGACAACCGCCGCAGGCTCGGCTTCCCGCCTTAAAGGCACCTCCTGCGGAACACCATTGGTATGCAGTGATAAAAAATAATCACGAATGGATCATGGTATCAGGACTTCGGTCACAGTTACCTGGGAAGCTGGAAATATTCCAGGGTAGTTAGCCGTAATGGCGACCAAAGCATTGTCGATGCTAAGTTGGTGGAACACCCCATCGATCAGCTCCACCTTTATATCCGGATCCTCTTCGAAGGCCGGATCGAGGGATCGTTCTGGATCCTCAGGTTGTGGAGGCGGGCTGTGTATATCCTCTATAGCCCGGCGCAGTTCCTGCGTCGAAATCACAAAATGAGATACTTAACCATGGGAATGGGGATCAGATAGGCAAAAAAGAAGTGTCCGCTTACCCAGCTTCGAGGATTGTTCGTAGAAAATACGCTTAGTGGACTAACACGGAGAAAATCCACCTTTTCTCCTTTGTACAGGCCGGACAAGATCTTCACCAGATCGGCGACCGATCCCGGCCCCTTACGGCCGTGGCGGGTGGCATCATCCTCCCCGTTGAAATCCCACATGGGGTGGCCCCTATACTAGAGCGGCTGCACCCCCCGCATAATGCATGTGGACATGACTCCGATCATGGTCAATCCGGAATGAGCCAATAATCTTATTCGGCCCATCAGGTAAAGGACGTCCCTGTCATTCTCCCGTTGAGGGCTCCGCAGACGCCAACTTAGGCGTTTCTTCAGAGGAGCATTACTGAACTCCGGGAGGACGATCCGAACAGGGTCCGGTAGCGGGGCATCCTCTATATAAAACCATTCCGAAGGCCAGTCTTCGGACGCCTTCTTCGGGGTTCCGGATAGATATCCGGTCCCGGCGATGCGCCATAGTTCGGCTCCGCCCACTTGATATATTGACCCCTCATGAGAACGGGGTACAAGGAAGAATAATCTCTTCCACAGTGCAAAATGAGCCTCGACGCCCAAGAACAGCTCGCAAAGGGCCACGAAGCCCGCGATGTGCAGAATGGAGGCAGGCGTAAGGTGGTGCAGCTGGAGGACGTAGAACTCCAGGAGCCCCCAGAGAAACGGATGTATTGGAAATCCAAGTCCTCTTATTAGATAAGAGACAAAGCATACCCACTCTCCTTTGGAGGGATTGGGGACACTCTCCGCCTGCTTTCCGCCCTTGTAGGTAGCGAGTCCGGCTCGAACCGGGACCATGAAGGCCGGGGGAAGAAATCCCTTGGTTTGGAGCGTGGCTAGCTCGCTGTGCGGGACCGAGCATCTCTCCCAATCTCCAGGCTAAGGGCTGGGAGCGCGAGAGGAGGAGCTGCATCGACTGTCCCTGATGGAATGGATTTTTTGTCAGAGGCGCTCCGATGAATACTCGCAGAGGGAGGATGGTGTGATTCGGATCTAGATCCCCGTCCCTTTTATAGGCGGCTCATTTGCGCAGCTAGGGGGGGAAGTGTAAAAATACCCCGGCTTTTCGCATTCGTTCAACATGTGGAAGATGTCCATTATTGGGCGTCGAAGCCAAGGAGCGCAGCATTTATAATAAGCCGGACACTATTCGTCAGGTACACGGAATTTGGAGAAGAACCCGCCTCACAACACCGAAGACAATCTACGCGTCGAACTCATCGTCATTGAAGCCTGGTTCGGGGGCTACTGAGGAAGTCCTGGACTAGGGGGTGTCTGGATAGCCAAACTATCATCTTTGGACGGACTCCAAGACTATGAAGATACAAGATTGAAGACTCCCTCCCGTGTCCAGATGGGACTCTCCTTGGCGTGGAAGGCAAGCTTGCCGATACGGACATGTAGATCTCCTACCATTGTAACCGACTCTGTGTAACCTAACCCTCTCCGGTGTCTATATAAACTGGAGGGTTTTAGTCCGTAGGACGAACAACAATCATACCATAGGCTAGCTTCTAGGGTTTAGCCTCATTGATCTCGTGGTAGATCTAATCTTGTACTACCCATATCATCAATATTAATCAAGCAGGAGTAGGGTTTTACCTCCACTAAGAGGGCCCGAACCTGGGTAAAAACATCTGTCCCTTGTCTCCTGTTACCATCCACCTAGACGCACAGTTCGGGACCCCCTACCCGAGATCCACCGGTTTTGACACCGACACTCTCCCTCTTCCATTTTCCTTCAGCCCTTCACGCTTTCTTCTGCCATTGTTTGATCGTCTTCTCCATGGAGGGAACATGACGGAAACGATGTCACGACCAGTTTTCCGGGTATTGATTTCCAGAAAATGGCCGTTGTGCTCACCAGCCCCAGGATTACTGTTAGCTGATGAGGCACCAAATTGATACAGAAATTCCAAGAAAAGTACAAAAATATGTAGTACAAGACCATTCTGGCTTGTGAGTACAACAAATGGCTTCTAGTGGTTGAGGGCGGAAGCGGTTTGTGGATCAAGAGTGTCTGTGGGACTCCATTTCCCAATAGGAACAGCTGACCAGGTTAACTCCTATCATCACGAGGCTGCTATCACCGTTGCTTAGGTTCCGGGGCTGTCATCACGTCGCTCCTCTCCGTGCAAGAAATCTGGCCAAGACAATACCAAGGGACAAGCCAGTGAGTACATTGAATGTACTCGCAAACATTATGAGCACGGGTATAATATAAATGATAATCATGCACTGAAATATTCTATGATCACATCGTCAGTCATAAAAAAAATCTTTTGTGCATGCAAGCAGGTTATTTATATGCAACACGAATAAGCAATAATGGAGTGGAAATAAAATGCCGCAGTCGGGCATCTGTGCGACACCACATAAAGGGCTTATAAAGTAAATAACAAGCAATGCCACAGTCGGGCGTCCGTGCGACACCACATAAAGGGCTTATAAAGTAAATAATAACATGCAATGCCACAGTCGGGCGTCTCAGCGACACCACATAAAGGGCTTATAAAGTAAATAATAACAAGAAATGCCACAGTCGGGCGTCTCAGCGACACCACATAAAGGGCTTATAAAGTAAATAATAACAAGCAATGCCACAGTCGGGTGTCTCAGCGACACCACATAAAGGGCTTATAAAGTAAATAACGACAAGCAATGCCACAGTTGGGCGTCTCAGCGACTCCACATAAAGGGCTTATAGGGTAAATAAATAACAAGCAATGCCACAATCGGGCATCTCAGCGACACCACATAAAGGGCTTATAAAGTAAATAATCACAATGAATATCCAGGAGGTAGAACCATCCCAGGGATACTCAATGATATAATGGGTTAGTCCATAATAATAATAATCATAATCATCACAAGTCACAAGTCACAATCCAAGTTCTGGTTCAACAATTTCTCCTCCGAAGACCGACACTAGGACCGACACTTGACCCATCCCAGACTGTAGTCCTTAACCATGGACACGGCTATTCGAATAGATTTAATCTCTGCAGAGGGTGTACTCTTTACCAACGAGCAACGGATTCCATTAGTCCATCGGGACTAATTCCGTCTATGGCCTTTTAGTTGAAAACACACCTAACTTGCACACACCAGCTTAACTCACCGGTGTCTCGAATTACCCACGACACCTGTCAAGCAAAACTTTAAGTGAGGAGGCTACAACCTTGCGTAGCATGGGATCAAATTTATATCGCGTGCTCTAAGGGGTGGCCTCCCATCTCGGTTCCAAACCGGAAACACCCATGCCCCCGGACCAGGTGGCCTACCTACCGGCTACAACCGATATCTTCCACCATGGCCTCTCTGTACGGTGTGTGCTAGAAAGGGGTTGACGACTTACTGAACCGTACCCTACCTGCGGTAGGGACAAGTGGTAGTACGAGACAAGTATGGGGGTTACTGGAACAAGACTCGATCTATGGTCGACTCAGGAGGTTTATGAATTTCCTGCATGACAGGTATAACAAATATATTTCCAACCAATAGAATCACCGCTCATTATACCTTACTATGCCATACCGGACATAACCGTCCCGACTGAGACCGGCTACAAGCTCACGCCTACCTAAGGCAGAGGCTTTCCCGGATTCCTTTCCGGCATGCATGCAAGGCACATGAGGATGATCACCATCACAAGTATAATCATTTCCAACAGCAAGGAAATCACTAATATGCATCCATGCAAATGATCATATCACATGAAATAACAAGTTCTCTGAGTAAAGTGGTGTTATAAACGTGTCAACTAACACACCAAAATATTATGCCAGGGTTCAGAATGCTTGCCTTCAAGGTGTGGAAAGGCAGGGTGCACTCCAAAACTTTTGAAAGTTTTCTCCTCTCTTCCAAAACCCTATTCAAAATATTTCTTAATTAACACACAGTCCCAAAACAGCACAAAAAAGTTGTCTGATTTTTTTTGAAATAAATCTTAAAATAAACTAGACAATATTTGGGAGAGGTAGGAAAAAGAATCAACTCATTTGGAGTTATATTTAAAAAGTTAAGCTCAGTCAAAGTTTTGGTCAAAATCTGTTATTTAAAATAAAACAGAAAAAGAAAACGGTCCGATTATATACGTACACGTCAAAATCGTACTTTGAGAATGCGCCTCCACTTAATACACGTGGTGGCGGGGCTGGGTCACTGACAGTGGGCCTGCCTGGCCCACTGGTCAGGTTTGACCAGTCGCCCTCCCTCCTCTTCCTCTGCCTGTGTGGGGGGCGGGACTCCAGCGATCGTCGCTGGCGAACGGCAGGTCCTTGCAGGGAGCTGAGGGCAGGGATGAATATGTGGATCAAGGGCAGTCCTTCCGGTGGTTGCAGTGTCGTCAGGGGTGGAGGGAATCACCGTCGACGAGCTTCGCGGCGGCCGGTGGCTTCGGGTGTGAAGTGGATTTGTGGCTTCGGTGGCTCTCCGTCATAGCTGGGGTCTGTGCAGCTCCGCAAGATGGAGTGGAGTCTGTTGGTGGTGTTAGGAGGGCCGGGGAGGCTTTAGTTGTGAAGAACGAAGCCGGGAGCCGGCGGTGGCTGAACTGGCCGGAGTCGGGGAAGACGGCCTTCCCGGTTCGATTGCTAGCCAAGGGGGGTCCTAGGGAGATGGCTTGAGACTCCTACGTGCGGGGATGAGCTCGGGGCTCCTTAAATAGGCGCTCGGGGTCGGTTCCGACGGTGGCCGTGGATAAGGTCACCAG
Organism: Triticum aestivum; assembly: GCF_018294505.1. Lineage (NCBI taxonomy): Eukaryota > Viridiplantae > Streptophyta > Magnoliopsida > Poales > Poaceae > Triticum > Triticum aestivum. The sequence continues at coordinate 616,959,303 of NC_057801.1, forward strand.
CGACCGTCTTCCTGCAGCTAGGGCGATGTGGCGGCGACGTGTGCTATAGGACGAGGCTGCGGATGAGCTTGAGCCGCTCAAGGGGGCAGCTGGCGTGCGCTGATGGCTTGGGCGGCACCGACCGAGGCAGGGGCGCGCTATGGACGCTGGCGTGCCGCCAAAGGGGCTCTGACAGCAGTGCTGTAGGGCACCAGGCTGCTTGGCATGATGCGGTGAGAAGGGCAGCATGTGGCGCGGCTTTGCAGAGCGGTGGCAAACCAGGGGCGCGACGCGTCGGCTCGGGCGCGGCACGTGCAAAATGCGTGCTCTGCTCATGCCCAGAGCATGCATGGTACGTGCTCGACGAAATGCTAATGCATGCAAGGGGGCTCCAAACCGCAAGAGACTTAGTAGGGTGGGGTTGTAGGCTAGGGCAAATCCATGGGACATGCTAGTTTGGTCAGGGAATCAAGTTCACAAAGTAAACAAAACTTCATGCCAAAACTGTCCATGCTCTCAAGGTGTTTGACAAAATGCCACAGGCACCTAGGCATTTCTTGGAGTGGACAAAACTTCCAGACTGGGGTCTCTTTAGATGAAAAGGAGGGTGTTGAGGTTAGTTTGTACAAAGCACAAACTTGCTAGTGCAAGTTTTGCAGAACTTCAATTTTGGACAAAAAGAAAATGGCATTGTTGCAAGCACTTAGAATCATCCAATGGGTCCACTCTCGTCGACTTAAGGGTTTTGCAAGGAGGACTACAAGTAGGAAAAGGAATCATGGATCAAGGGGCAACTAAAAAGGTGGTTGCTGTACAAAACCTCAAGTTGGACCAGAATGGAAAAGAGGATGATTCACTCAATTTTTCCAAAGAACACCACTAGGTTATTGCATAAAGTTGAATACTATGCTACTACTAACATCCCAAAATTTTGGTGGAAGCTTTAAAGAAATAAATAAATAGGTTGTAGTGCAAATCTGCCCACTGGACCAGATTTTCAAATAGGGTGTGGAGCTCAAAATATTCAATGGGCAGAAGATATGTTTGCACAAAAGTGGTTTAGATACTCCATATGACATCTCCAAATTTTGGTGGGATTTTTGAATGAATTTATAAAAGGGTTGCAGTTCAAATGGGACCATAAACCATGGGAAACCATTTTTCAAGAAAATAAAGATCAGGAATAATATTATACAATTAATTCCTCTAATAAAAGAAAATATTTTCTTGAGGGGGTAAACAAGTCCAATATCATAATAGAAAAGTTCTCACTGAAGGAAACAACTCCAAGGTAAAAAGGAAATGTTCCAAAAAAATCAAAAGGGAGCCCAGAAAATAAAAGTTTTAATTTCCTGGCAAAGTTTTTATAAACAAAACAAGGCTAAAATTTTGGGGTGTCACAACACTACCCCCCCTTAAGAAAAATCTCGTCCTCGAGATTTGCTAAAAGCTGTTTTAATAAATATATATATATATGTAGTGAAACAAAATGGCTACAGTGAGAGGGCAATAAGTGGTGCAAAAATACAGTGTGGGGCACTGGCGCTGCGTGGAAAAATCTACGGTTTTGGGAAGAAAACGAGGGATTTCTACACTGGATATGAATTTAGAATAAATTCTAAATTTAATAATACTCTGGTCGTACCCGAGAGCACAATGCTCTCTCTGTCTGACAGGTGGACCCGGGTCCACTGTTAGCCTCTTCTGCTTCCTCTGGCTCTTTCTTCTTCCTCTCTCCCGCGTGCTTTCCCACGCTTTCTCACCGGCGACGCCTAGCGCGTATTGCATCTAGGTCGTACCGCGGTAGTGCGTGGCGTGCTAGTTGTCGGTGCAGTGTGCACTCACCTCGCGGGCCAGTGCGCTGTCGGCACTGCTCAAGGATTCGCCTCCGAACACCGGCGATCGGGCGACGAGCAGCGCTGGTGGACCTCGCCCACCGTACACCGAGCTTGAGCTATAAAATGGCCGAGGTGTTCTTCTATTCTCCTCACACCTGGCCTCGCTTCTCCTCCTCCTTCCTTCTCCTCTGTCTCCATTTGCCGAAACTCGAGGCGAGGCTCTAATGGCGGCGGTGGTGCCGGACTGATACGTGATCCTGTTGTGCGGAGGGCTGGCAGCGGTGCTGGGGCTATCCGTGCTCCTATGCGCGATGGTCCTGAGGATCGTCGCGATGCTGCTGCTCGGGTGTTGGCTCTCCGCGGTGGTGGTGATCACGAGGAGTAGGTGGGGTGTGTCGGGCGCTGACTGTTGTCGGGAGGTGCTCAGTTAGATGTAACACCGTTGCAAGGTTTTGCAAGCAGTGTATGTGCTCGAATGATTATGGTTGTGAGTCTGCTGCCGGGGTGCTGCGGGAAATAAAAATAATCCGTGTCGTGAGAAGATGTATGATGCAGCAATTCAGGGAAGAAAAATCCCACTCCAGGATTTTTCGCGAGAGAAAATAGTAATACATTAGAGTGAAACCGCAACAGAGCTACTCACATTAATAGAAACTAAATGATTTACTTGTCGCGCAAACTCGGGGTATCACGCATAAGTTACACACATAAATAAAAGTTGTGATAATAAATATAGCAGTGGCGTCTAAATTGAAAACGGTAACTGGACGGGGTCCTGAGAAAATGTCTCTGGCACTGGGATACACTCCTCTTCTATCGGGGAAAGTGGATTGACCAGACGATGAATGTGTCTCTCCTGGTCGGGCCTCAGTGCTCTGCCGATGGCGATCTGAGGATTTAAATCCGCGAGACTCTGGAGATAACCCATCACGTGCTGGGTTAAATCCTCTTGAGTGATGACGTACTGGACAAGGTTGGCCAGGACTGGGTCTCTCTCAATTCCTCCACCGGGAAATGATGTTACTCCTCCGGGTACTGCACGGCTCGGAAAGTAATAATACCCTTGTTCGCTGGCATAGGGTACCGCGAATCGAAGGCGAGCAAGCGCTTCGTACGCAGCAGCTTCTATGGCCATATGTGGGGTTGGCATAGATTTCCCCACGAAGGAGACCTCCGTTGGGTCTTGGTTTGAGTTAACGGGAGGGATGTGCACTGCTGCTCAATATCTCGAGGTGGAAGGGGTGATTCTCGATTTGAACATCTCATACTGGGGTGGCTGGGTAGCGCCCATGGTACTGCAGGTAAAATCCCACAATATTTTGAAAAACTACCCGGGGTTGCATCTGGAGTTCTCAGATAAATACTGGGGTTCGGCATGGCAGGAAATGGCGCACAAGGTGAGGGGTGCTTGGCAAGGTCACGTGGTGGCCTTTTTATAGCACTGGAGCTGGGTCGTTTTACTGTGGTGAAAGGTAATGAATTTGCCAGCTCGGATCCAAGGGTCGGAGTCAAAGCCACAGATACACACATCTCACTAAAGTGACGTATCACTATGGGGGTCGTCGAGGTGGTTTTGGTAGCTGTGCCCGGAATAAAAATGTAATTGCAGGTTGATATATCCCTGCAAGGTAACGGTGGCACAACGACAGGCGGCGTTTATTTACAAGGTCACACGATTACAAAGCGAGGATACACTGGGACTCGACACTACTCGAGTGACTTAGTCTACCTCGTTTATATCCAAGTGGGCGTGCCTTGTGGATGTCGAGGCTTCTCCACGGGTCTCACCGTCGGAATTAGCTGGAGAGGGTTGAGGGGCTGCAGGCTCGGGGTAGCGATGATGACCATCACAGGGATTGTTGGCCACAATCCCGTTGGAGTGTGCTCCCAAAAGACGATGAAGTACTTCTGGGGTCATCAAAGCACCTTGGTTGACGGATGGGGCTGACCTCAGGGTCTCGATCGGGTGTTCGAACAGCACGACTGGGTTGTCGGCGTCGGGCTCGTTTTCTTCTCTCGCCGTGGCTCGACGAACCAGCTCTCCACGAGCAGCGATCAGATCAATGGTGATTTGATCGAATAGTTCCTCTAGTGCACCTACATAGCGCACCAGATGCAGCAATGCAGGATCCGTCTTGTGATCTCCGTTGGCAACTTGGGGTGGTCTGCCATACCCTTCACGTCTGGGGTAGTAGTGGAACGAGCGACAGTTAACTCTGGGCGACAAGTGCCGGAGTTGAACTATAGCCTCTCGCGCCGCTAGCTGGACGGCATGTGGCTCAAAGGAAGTTGTCCTTCCGGTGAACCTGTAGGGGCGTTCGGGCGCTAGACCCCTACCGTAGATGTGTACAGTGGCCCGGAATTGACGGCTCTCACCGCTCATGGGTCCTTGGTACACAACATATTCTGGTGGCTCTTCTAACACATAGGCACGACGGGTGAGGTTTGCGAGTATGGTCACAAAGCCTCCAAGGTTGCTTGTTGTGGTCTCGTTGTGCAGGACGGGACCAGGCATTGTGGCTCGGTTTGGGGTAGAGGCTGTACTGTGCTGGTTTGGGGCTAGCGTGCCCTTTTTATAGTAAAAGGGGATGGAGTCTTCCTTCGCACGCTTGTGAATGAGACACCTTGGGTGCTGGTCACTGGTGCGTGATCGACAGGCTAGGTTGATAGGTTGGGCACCGACTGCCAAAAGTGTCGGGGTCACTGTGTGGCTATCTTGCACGAGAAGCTTGGCTGGGGTTCGGTTATGGTCTGGTGGGTTGGTTTGCCTAAGTTTATTGACCTGGCTAAGATAGGATTAGCCAATGGTCAGCCTGGCTCTGATACCAAGTCTGTCACGACCGGTTTTCCGGGTATTGATTTCCAGAAAATGGCCGTTGTACTCACCAGCACCAGGATTACTGTTAGCTGATGAGGCACCAAATTGATACAGAAATTCCAAGCAAAGTACAAAAATATGTAGTACAAGACCATTCTGGCCTGTGAGTACAACAAATGGCTTCTAGTGGTTGAGGGCGGAAGCAGTTTGTGGATCATCAGTGTCTATGGGACTCCATTTCCCAACAGGAACAGCTGACCAGGCTAACTCCTATCATCACGAGGCTGCTATCACCGTTGCTTAGGTTCTGGGGCTGTCATCACGTCGCTCCTCTCCGTGCAAGAAATCTGGCCAAGACAATAGCCAGGGACAAGCCAGTGAGTACTTTGAATGTACTCGCAAACATTATGAACACGGGTATAATATAAATGATAATCATGGACTGAAATATTCTATGATCACATCGTCAGTCATAAATAAAAAAAATCTTTTGTGCATGCAAGCAGGTTATTTATATGCAACACGAATAAACAATAATGGAGTGGAAATAAAATGCCGCAGTCGGGCATCTGTGTGACACCACATAAAGGGCTTATAAAGTAAATAACAAGCAATACCACAGTCGGGCGTCTCAGCGACACCACATAAAGGGCTTATAAAGTAAATAATAACATGCAATGCCACAGTCGGGCGTCTCAGCGACACCACATAAAGGGCTTATAAAGAAAATAATAACAAGCAATGCCACAGTCGGGCGTCTCAGCGACACCACATAAAGGGCTTATAAAGTAAATAATAACAAGCAATGCCACAGTCGGGCGTCTCAGCGACACCACATAAAGGGCTTATAAAGTAAATAATGACAAGCAATGCCACAGTCGGGTGTCTCAGCGACACCACATAAAGGGCTTATAGGGTAAATAAATAACAAGCAATGCCACAGTCGGGCGTCTCAGCGACACCACATAAAGTGCTTATAAAGTAAATAATCACAATGAATATCCAGGAGGTAGAACCATCCCAGGGATACTCAATGATATAATGGGTTAGTCCATAATAATAATAATCATAATCATCACAAGTCACAAGTCACAATCCAAGTTCCGATTCAACAATTTCTCCTCCGAAGACCGACACTAAGACCGACACTTGACCCATCCCAGACTATAGTCCTTAACCATGGACACGGCTATTCGAATAGAGTTAATCTCTGTAGAGGGTGTACTCTTTACCCACGAGCAACGGATTCCATTAGTCCATCGGGACTAATCCCGTCTATGGCCTTTTAGTTGAAAACACACCTAACTTGCACACACCAGCTTAACTCACCGGTGTCTGGAATCACCCACGACACCTGTCAAGCAAAACTTTAAGTGGGGAGGCTACAACCTCGCATAGCATGGGATCAAATTTATATCGCGCGCTCTAAGGGGTGGCCTCCCCTCTCGGTCCCAATCGGAAACACCCATGCCCCCAGACCAGGTGGCTTGCCTACCGGCTACAACCGATATCTTCCACCATGGCCTCTCTATACGGTGTGTGCTAGAAAGGGGTTGACGACTTACTGAATCATACCCTACCTGCGGTAGGGACAATCGGTAGTACGAGAAAAGTATGAGGGTTACTGGAACAAGACTCGATCTATGGTCGACTCAGGAGGTTTATGAATTTCCTGCATGACAGGTATAACAAATATATTTCCAGCCAATAGAATCACCGCTCATTATACCTTACTATGCCATATCGGACATAACCGTCCCGACTGAGACCGGCGACAAGCTCACGCCTACCCAAGGCAGAGGCTTTCCCGGATTCCTTTCCGGCATGCATGCAAGGCACATGAGGATGATCACCATGACAAGTATAATAATTTCCAACAGCAAGGAAATCACTAATATGCATCCATGCAAATGATCATATCACAAGAAATAACAAGTTCTCCGAGTAAAGTGGTGTTATAAACGTGTCAACTAACACACCAAAGTATTATGTCAGGGTTCAGAATGCTTGCCTTGAAGGTGTGGAAAGGCAGGGTGCACTCCAAAACTTTTGAAAGTTTTCTCCTCTCTTCCAAAACCCTATTTAAAATATTTCTTAATTAACACACATTCCCAAAACAGCACAAAAAAGTTGTCTGAATTTTTTTGAAATAAATCTTAAAATAAACTAGACAATATTTGGGAGATGTAGGAAAAAGAATCAACTCATTTGGAGTTATATTTAAAAAGTTAAGCTCAGTCAAAGTTTTGGTCAAAATCTGTTATTTAAAATAAAACAGAAAAAGAAAACGGTCCGATTATATACGTACACGTCGAAAACGTAATTTGAGAATGCGCCTCCACTTAATACACGTGGTGGCGGGGCTGGGTCACTAACAGTGGGCCTGCCTAGCCCACTGTTCAGGTTTGACCAGTCGCCCTCCCTCCTCTTCCTCTGCCCGAGCGGGGGGCGGGACTCCGGCGATCGTCGCCAGCGAACGGCAAGTCCTTGCAGGGAGCTGAGGGTGGGGATGGATCCGCGGATCAAGGGCGGTCCTTCCGGTGGTTGCAGTGTCGTCGGGGGTGGAGGGAATCGCCATCGACGAGCTTCGCGGCGGCCGGTGGCTTCGAGTGTTAATTGGATTTGTGGCTTTGGTGGCTCTCCGTCGCAGCTGGGGTCTGGGCGGCTCCGTAAGATGGAGTGGAGTCTGTTGGTGGTGTTAGGAGGGCCGGGGAGGCTTTAGTTGTGAAGAACGGAGCCGAGAGGACGCAGTGGCCGAACTGGCCGGAGTCAGGGAAGACGGCCTTCCCGGTTCGATTGCTGGCCAAGGGGGGTCCTAGGGAGATGGCTTGAGACTCCTGCGTGCGGGGATGAACTCGGGGCTCCTTAAATAGGCGCTCGGGGTCGGTTCCAACGGTGGCCGCGGATAAGGTCACCGGCGACTGTCTTCCTGTAGCTAGGGTGACGTGGCGGCGACGTGTGCAAGAGGATGTGGCTGCGGATGAGCTTGAGCCGCTCAAGGGGGCAGCTGGCGTGCGCTGATGGCTTGGGCGGCACCAACCGAGGCAGGGGCGCGCTGAGGATGCCGGCGTGCCGCCAAAGGGGCTCTGACGGCGGTGTTGTAGGGCACCAGGCTGCTTGGCATGATGCGGTGAGAAGGGGAGCGTGTGGCGCGGCTTTGCAGAGCGGTGGCAAACCAGGGGCGCGATGCGTCAGCTCGGGCGCAGCACGTGCAAAACGCGTGCTCTGCTCGCGCCCAGAGCACGCACGGTACTTGCTCGACGAAATGCTAATGCATGCAAGGGGGCTCCAAACCGCAAGAGAGTTAGTAGGGTGGGGTTGTAGGCTAGGGCAAATCCATGGGATATGCTGGTTTGGTCAGGGAATCAAGTTCACGAAGTAAACAAAACTTCATGCCAAAATTGTCCATGCTCTCAAGGTGTTTGACAAAATGCCACATGCACCTAGGCATTTCTTGGAGTGGCCAAAACTTCCAGAGTGGGGTCTCTTTATATGAAAAGGAGGGTGGTGAGGTTAGTTTGTCCAAAGCACAAACTTTCTAGTGCAAGTTTTGCAGAACTTCAATTTTGGACAGAAAGAAAATGGCATTGTTGCAAGCACTTAGAATCATCCAATGGGTCCACTCTCCTGGACATAAGGGTTTGGCAAGGAGGACTACAAGTAGGAAAAGGAATCATGGATCAAGGAGCAACTAAAAAGGTGGTTGCTGTACAAAACCTCAAGTTGGACCAGAATGGAAAAGAGGATGATTCACTCAATTTTTCCAAAGAACACCACTAGGTTATTGCATAAAGTTGAATACTATGCTACTACTAACATCCCAAAATTTTGGTGGAAGCTTTAAAGAAATAAATAAATAGGTTGTAGTGCAAATCTGCCCACTGGACCAGATTTTCAAATAAGGTGTAGAGCTCAAAATATTCAATGGGCAGAAGATATTTTTTCACAAAAGTGGTTTAAATACTCCATATGACATCTCCAAATTTTGGTGGGATTTCTGAATGAATTTATAAAAGGGTTGCAGTTCAAATGGGACAATAAACCATGGGAAACCATTTTTCAAGAAAATAAAGATCAGGAATAATATTATATAATTAATTCCTCTGATAAAAGAAAATATTTTCTTAAGAGGGTAAACAAGTCCAATATCATAATAGAAAAGTTCTCACTGAAGGAAACAACTCCAAGGTAAAAAGGAAATGTTCCAAAAAAAACAAAAGGGAGCCCAGAAAATAAAAGTTTTAATTTCCTGGCAATGTTTTTATAAACAAAACAAGGCTAAAATTTTGGGGTGTCACAAACAACCCCGTTATTCTTGCCCCGATCTGAAAGATGACGTGGTGGAGGAACTCATTGATCGGTGCGACGTCATCACCTCGGCTAGCATGGCAGGTTCGTTCAAGCCCATCCTTGACTCAACTAATAACATCATTACAAGGTACCCAAGAGTCAAGGAACGGTTTGATCTCCCCTATCTTCTTCGCCGTGACCCTGATGACTGGCGCCATCACGACGGAGGCCTCGCCCTGTGCAAGTTGATGCCGCTTGATAATGATACGTATGATGTTAAGATGCCCTTGCTTGAGGGCAAGGCTTGGGCAGGCGCAAATGGAGATTGGGTTGTTTACATTGTGTCCAACTGCGAGTGGGAACTTGTGAATGTGTACACTCGTGACCGGGTTCCACTTCCAAAAATCTCAGCAGACTGCCTAGAGGTTGAGCACACCGGTATTGTACGCACGTTCAAATACAATCATGGTGACTATCTTCCACGGAAGATAGCAATTTCTCGAGTTCCCACCCGCTCTTGGAATTACAACAACTATGAAGTTGTTGCTATCTTCGACAAGCTTGTTGCCGTCGTTGCTGGTTTGACTCGATGGACATTGCTCAAAAATCAGTTTCTGTACACGCATGAGTACTGTGTTGCAATTCAATACGAGGGCCTTGTGTTTGCTGCCACCACTCGTGGCACTGTTTTTGCATGGAATCGTTATGATTTCGGTACGTTTGTCTTCCACCGTAATTATAATTGTTTCATCCACATGCATGCGGGTTAGCAAGTTTCCCTTTACTAATTAACCTTCTTCTTGTGTTTCCAAGGTACTGTGAACATTCCACCACCTATACTTGAAAATTTTTATAACCAAGAGGGAGATAACGATGGTGATGATCACGAGCATGAAGACGAGCAGCGCCCATATACTCGTTGGCGCCTGGAAACTAATTCCGATGGATCACCTCTTCTCGTGCGTATACAGCCCACTGATGATATTACTGCTAAGGAAGCAGGTGTAGTATCCCATGGTCGCACTCTCCGGACCTATTCCAACACCCGTTGCATGGTATTTGGGATGGATACTAGTGTGCTAGCGCCAACACCTTCTCCCTGGTACAGAATTGATAGTCTTGGAGAAAACTCGCTCTTCCTTGGACAAAACTATCCGATGATGGTGAAAGGCGATCCAACTGCTGTTGACACAATGTTACTAGCACCATTTATGAGAAGCAAATGTGTCTATACCTCGGACATTAGCGTGGTTCCCTACCCTGGTACTGATATAGTAGGCCTCTTCAACCTGGATGATCAGTCATGCATTGGTCTCGAGATCGACAATAGATGCCCCGTCCTAGAGAATCACTTGTGGTTCAAAGCAAGTGTTTCCAATGCCGAGGAATGGTTGAGTTGAAGTTCATTTCATTGCTTGTTATTTGTTGTGTGGTGAAAACTTTAGTATTTATAATGTATCCTCGTTGTCGATGTGGGTTGATAACCTGTTGTATGTAATAAAATGATATGCCTGTGATAAACTTACTAAATTTATGAATGGCTTTCGAGTTGCTTCTGTGAGTGACTGGTGCGACGAGGTAAAAACTATTTTCCGAATACATAATTGTATGTGCATTGCAATAGGTTATCGGATGAGGCCAATTCTTCACGCGTCGTGCGGATGTTTTTACTGTAGCCATATTG